>NC_044060.1:11937908-11950408 GCF_902167405.1 Gadus morhua
ACCCACATGCATGCACACAAACAGAAACACACACACACACACACACACACACACACACACACACACACACACACACACAAACACACACACACACACACACACACACACACACAGACAGACAGATACACTTGCCCACACACTCGGGTACAAGAACACACACAGACACAAACACCCATGCATGACTGCTCACACATAAGCACACACACACACACACACACACACACACACACACACACACACACACACACACACACACACACACACACACACACACACACACACACACACACACACATTCAGAAATATGTGCATATATATTTGCAGACAAGGCAGTGGCTGCACACCTCCAGACACTGAGAAAAAGAAAGTCCCAGTTAGGAGTTCCTCAGCGACGCTACACTGGAGATGGCAGCAGGGGAGGACGTGGGTCCAAAGCATCACTCTCTGCTTTTCAATCCCCAGGGCAAGGTCACCTTCGCCTGGCTCCATGCACGAAGGGAAGGCTGGGCATGAGAAAAGTACAGGGTTATAGGTTAACTCTGACTTCTAACAAACTTGCCTCAAAACAGATTCAAATCCCTCCGGGCAAACACATAAATTGATGTACACGTACCGGCAAAACTGGCATGTTTTTAGACTTGCATGCATGATTAATTTGCAGAGAGAGGGGAGTAATGGAAATGGTTGTAAGCATGAATCTATAAACCGAGATAGATTTGAATTTGTTTTTTAACACTGCGTGGGCTAGCAGATATACAGTATATGCTTCAAATACAGACAAGTTGGATAATAAAATGAAAAACAAATGGAAATGTCTGTGATTGTTTTGCTTAGGGAATTTCCTTCAGCGGTACTCTGTTTGGGGATAGTTTGTGCATAGTTGTGTACTGGTAAATTACCTTAATGGCTTCTAGTATACCCTTCACCAAAAAAAACTAAAAATAACGAAGCATAAATTACAGCTTACAGCTATTTTAAATATCTAATTGAATTACCTTTTGAAAGGAAAGTCAAACTCTGAAAAACTGCAGTAAAATTGACAATAAAAACGCCAACAGATTTTTTAGAATGGCTCTCCTCATTTTAAATGGCATGGTCAGAGGTCAACCCATTGAAATCGTCCGTCCTTAAGCTTGTCCCTAGGCTCGTGATGGCCAAGCGGGTCATCCCTCTGATGCGGGCTGTTCAGTGACAGTACATTCTATGAGGTCGTGTTTTAAACTAGCCAGGCAACGACTGTAACCGTGACCCGATTGTGTCCAGGTAGCTTAGTGTCGCAGCAGCGGTGCCGTTGCAGCGGTGCTGTTGCAGCGTTCTCATTGGATAACCCTCACAACCTGCCCTCGTACCACCGTCACCCATCCGCACAGCCACACACACACATCCACGCACGCACGCACACACACAGACACACACACACACAAGGACACACAAGCAAACACAAACACACACACACACACACACACACACACACACACACACACACACATACACACACACACACACACACACACACAGTACCCCCTCCAGGGCATCCTTTGGGCATAAACAATGACGTCCAAGCCTGAGGTGTGTCACACCCTCTACTTGAAAACACAAAAGCAGGAGAAGAGAAAGCACTGTGCACTGGGACCAATTTGATGGACCCGCTCCTGAATCCTGGACGCATGTTTACTGTGCACATATTCCGGATGGGGAAATGCAAATGCAAACTAAAACTTTTGGACAAAGAACGAGAGAAGGGAAGTGTGTTTGTGTATGTGGGCTGCCGGCTTTAAAACTGTATATGAATATCGGACGGGCGAAAGGGGGAGAGTGATGGTGGAGATGAAGAGGTGGAGAAAGGGAGAGAGAGATTGAAAGACATTTGCAGAGAGAGAAAGAGAGAGAGAGAAAGAGAAAGAAAGAGAGAGAGAGAGTAAAAGTGAGTGGGGGGATGCAAGGCAGGGGGTTTGACAAACGCCATAACGTCCTCTGAGATGCATTTGGACAGAGAGAGCATCTGTCAAAACATGGAAGCCTCAGCACCCGCCTCACTAATGGCTGTGGACGTAAGAGAGAGAGAGAGAGAGAGAGAGAGAGAGAGAGAGAGAGAGAGAGAGAGAGAGAGAGAGAGAGAGAGAGAGAGAGAGAGAGAGAGAGAGAGAGAGAGAGAGAGGCATAGACAGAGACAGATAAATACAGAGAGATATATAGACAGGAAGAGAGAAAGACAGAGAGAGAGAGAAAGAAAGAGAGACAGAGAGAGAGTGCAAAAGTGAATAAAGGCAATGGAGGGGCTTAAATGTGTGAGACAATGTGCGCTTGCCTTTGCAGTTTTTCACTTGTATGTTTGTGTCAGTATGTGGAGGTGACTGTCTATGTGTGTGTGTTTGAGTGTCTGTGTGTATGTGTGTGTGTGTGTGTGTGTGTGTGTGTGTGTGTGTGTGTGTGTGTGTGTGTGTGTGTGTGTGTGTGTGTGTGTGTGTGTGTGTGTGTGTGTGTGTTTGTGTGTGTCTGTGTCTGTGTGTGCTGGCATGCATGCATGTATGTTTATGTGCATCTGTGTATGTGTGCGTGTGCGGAGCATTTATTTTCAAACAATGTTTTAGTTTTTAGGCAGTTTCATCAGTCTCTGGCTGATGAATATGACATCATGTCCATCACTCAACTAAATTGTTTTTTTTCCTTCTATACAATCGCGCTCTCTTGTCATTTGCCTTATTTTTTCCTCCAGATCTCGAACGAGAGACAACGGAGCGCAATCGTTCCGAGGTCTACATCACAAAATTAACCTGAAAATTGGGGCCAAGCAGCATCTTTGACAATTATAATACTAAGAAAAAAATATATATAAACAAACAAAATTTAGCAATTCCGACCACATCCCATAATTACCCTGAATCCAGTGCACTCCCACCACCGTCTTCCTATCCAACCATTTGGTTAGCTTGTGCACCGTCGCATGAAGGTGTTCCTCCGTACGCATGTAACCCATTAAATATGGATGAAACTTAAAGGGATATTAGGATAGTGTTTTCCATCCCCCCCAGGTTTACAGTGTAAGTGCATAAGGGAAAACAAACAATGTTGTCTTTGCTACAATGTCGGCCAGCATCGAACAGCCGGAGGCAAGCACAATTGTGCGATAGGAATTCACCCCAAAAGACAGAGCTCCATTAAGAAATGCAAAACTCCATTACCCCATGCATGGTAAAGTATTAATTCAATCTCCAAACCTTTTAGTTCATCTTTGTACAACTAGCTATTTTTCGTTTCGAAAAATTGGGATTAAACATAATCTGGATAATATATCGACCATCATGAGAGGTAAAAAAAAAAGAATGTTACGCAAGAGTTGAATTGTGACAACCCAGTTATATGTGTGGGAGTAATGGTTTTCTGATGACTATTCAGATATTCCTCCCCGACGGGCGTTATCTGCTGTTCGGCTATACGGTAACCAGTCTGGGTTCACGGCCCACGCTGTAGTCATTGTCATTTAAATGACTTAAATTTGACATTCAAGCTAACAATGTGCAGGATCAGATAGGGTCTGATAAAGAAAAAAAAGAGCTGATGTCATCTGAAAAGCCGCATGTACCGCATCATCAGATACGATGATGATGTATACATACTGACGGCCGAATGACGGAACCGAACACAATCTTCCCTTCGCCGAAAGATCATCATTCATCATTCATTCACCATTTCCACAGGAAGACATCTTTGAAAAAATTTGTCGGATTCCTATAGGCATCCCGATACGTTGAGGTTGAGCCGTTAACAGAAGGCCAACATTTTGGGGCGAAAACAGGGTTAAATATTAACATTGGGATTCAAACACATGATCAACAACACGTGTACTCATGGTTTGTGTATACTATGATGCCAAAGTACACACAAACACACACACAAACAGACACATACTTACACACACGCATTCGCACCAACATACGCATGCATGCACACACGCACACACTGGAGGGCTTTGCCAAATATTCCAAATGCTTTTGTCTGTTTAAACACAATGCACACGGACACAGCAAACACCCTTGAACAATACACAGCCCTGTTGAAGTGGTTGAAGGATTCATTAGATGTGACTGACAAACCGTTCTCTTCTGTCTGTCTTTTCTCTCTCTCTCTCGCGCTCTCTCTCTCTCTCTCTCTCTCTCTCTCTCTCTCTCTCTCTCTCTCTCTCTCTCTCTCTCTCTCTCTCTCTCTCTCTCTCTCTCTCTCTCTCTCTCTCTCTCTCTCTCTCTCTCTCTCTGCCTCTCTCACACACACACACACACATACACACACACACACACACACACACACACACACACACACACACACACACACACACACACACACACACACACATTCCTACACTACACCCCCCCCCCCCCCCCACCCCCATCATGCATACACACATTGCATGGTGTATTTTTTGTTGGGATTTTGACGAACAACAACAGTGACCTTTAAGGGAGGCCAGCAGCACGGCTCTGATCACAGGGAATGGAAATGGAGCCAGAGTGAAATGTCAACCGTCCCTGTGGTCTTTGTGCTGACGCAAAACTGCCAGAAATGTACGTGTGTATGTGTGTGTGTGGGCTTGTGCGTGTGCTTGTGCCTGTCAGTGTGCACGTGTGTTTCGGTAAGAGTGGGTTTGTTTCTGTGCTAGTGCATGTGTGTGTGCGTGTGCGTGTGCGTGTGTGTTCTTGTGTGTGTGTGGTGTGAGAACACGACGGGAGGGGGGGAGGCATGGCTGTGTGTGTGGGATTGTGCGCATGTACCTCTCTGTGCAGAACTGTGGCGAAAGCTGTGACGGTCTTTCACATACAAACATGTTCTACCGTTGATGCTGTGCTTTACAAATGAGAGAATAGCTTCACCGAGTTGGTGCCAGCGGTTGCATTTTAGGCTTTTCTTCCATTTTCAAGACGCCAATATAGACCCGCCTGATGTATTAAAGGTCCTACGGCCTATATTTTTGTATAAAATATAGCATTTGTATAACTGACTCAACAACTCATCAGTATCAGCATTTACCAGATCCACTTTTACAAGAAAATTGACATTTATGCATTAAAAACTATAATCACACATTATGGTGAAATCTGATATCTTTCTGAATCTCTCCCGCTCAACTGTGAGCAAACAAAAGCAAGGCAAACTAGAAGTTTTCAACAGGGGAGCTGAGCAGAGAGAACAGCACCTTAGGCTTTATCGCGCAACGGGGAGAGGAGATGACAAACCACGAAAAGGCCTGTCCAAGTTACGAGTCCTCGATCGATATTTTGCTCATGTGTGAACTCCAAGTCTCACGTTGGGTTTCTCACTCTCTGCTTTTGGATGAGTTAGACCTGGCACTCAATAGGTAGACCTGGCGTTCAGAGGGACATGCCCAGACATGGGATCCTCAACTGGGGCTCTACTGGAGAACCTGGGTCCCTGCAGTGTGGAGGTGTGCTGGGGGGGGGGGGGGGGGGGGGGGGGGGGGGGGGGGGGGGGGGGGGGGGGGGGGTGGCAGCAGCACACAGCAGGTGTGGGTAGGTAGCAGTTTGGGGTTAAGTGCCCGTCTGTTGTCATGGTGCTGTAAGTGTGGCAGCTAATGGAGAGGCATGCAGGGGGAGCGACATCACAGGGGGGTGACAGACCCTTTGGATTACCTCACACACACACAAACACACACTAACAGACAAACGCACAGACACACACACACACACACCCAAACACACACACGCGCGGACACACACACACACACACACACACACACACACACACACACACACACACACACACACACACACACACACACACACACACACACACACACACACACACACACATATATATATACAGCGTCCACCATGGGAGCCATACATTGTAACAAACAAAATTGGATTTTACACTTGAGTATAAAGTAGTGGTATGGACCAGTAATGCATCGTGGCAGCTCCTACTGCGTTCTTCAACTGTGATGATGATGAAGATGAGGGTGCTTTTTACTTGTGGTGCTTAGAGAAATAGCAGCTTAAACTGCTGAAGCACGCTACTTGATATTTCTTTTATGTACTCCTTAATGTTAGGGTGTTGCAAGAGCACAAGTGTACATCCTATCCCCTGCATGTTCATAAAAGTACATCTTATAGTGCTTGTCGTTGGGAGGTGGGTAAAAGCAACACAGTAGCAGTACGCATGATTCGAAGCGTTTAAACACGCTCTGCTGCTGTCTGATTGGAGGCCCGGATGATTCCCCTGCTGATTGTGGTGACTTCAGTACTTTGCAGGTAGATGTGCCTGTCACTCCATCACATAGATATAGATTACATAGATATATGGTTGCTGCAGTGCTGCTAGATCCGCAGTGTGGATGTGAGAGTAGACTGTGGTCAAGTAAACTCTGAGCCTCACAGGAATAACCTGCTCAATATTTAGTTTGGCTTGCATTTCTCATTTTGTCCTGGATTCTGAATGTATCACAGTTTAGAGATACATTAAAATGCAGTCAGGAATGTCTCCCTTTGTCTACTTTTCCACTGTGAGTGTGAAGTGGAGGTTCACCCAAAGGTGAACGGCTCACCAATGATAAACAAAGCTGTTCATTATGTTGAGCAAAGATTATGTTGCGGTGGTAGTGTGGGTTGTTTATCGTGTGTGTGTGTATGAGTACCACAGAGGCGTGTGTGTGTGTGTGTGTCTGTGTGTGTGTGTGTGTGTGTGTGTGTGTGTGTGTGTGTCTGTGTGTGTCTGTGCCTGTGTCTGTGTGTGCGTACAAATGTGTGTTTGTGTGTGTGTGTGTGTGTGTGTGTGTGTGTGTGTGTGTGTGTGTGTGTGTGTGTGTGTGTGTGTGTGTGTGTGTGTGTGTGTGCATGTGTGTGTGTGTGGGTGTGTGTGTGTGTGTGTGTATGTTTGTGCTTGTGTGCACGTTGCTTGTCGATTGCAGGGCTTTTGTTGTACAGGTATTTTGAGGAGTGATTGACAGGGGAGAAGTCTATTAGGTGAGATTGTTAACTCTGGGGGCAGCGTTGAGCCTGTTATCTTCTCCAGGCAGCCATGAAAGGAGGCTGATTCTCCAGGAAGCTATTGTGATTTTCTAAGGTGCTGTCGGACTGATTTGGACCTGCGCCCCCGCCACAGCAGGCCTAGCGTGTTCTGGAATCCATGCTGATCAATGGGTCTTAGCTCTCTCTCTCTCTTCCTCTCCCTTTGTATCTCCCTCTTTCTATATCTCTCTTTGAATCCTCCCTCCCTGTCTCTCTCTCTCTCTCTCTCTCTCTCTCTCTCTCTCTCTCTCTCTCTCTCTCTCTCTCTCTCTCTCTCTCTCTCTCTCTCTCTCGCGCTCTCTCTCTCTCGCGCTCTCTCTCTCTCTCTTTCTCTCTCTCTCTCACTCTGTCTCTCTCTTGCTCTCTCTCTCTGTCTCTCACCTGCTTAATCTCTCTTTCTCTCTCTTATTCTCTCGCTATCTAAGTTTATCTATCTGTCTTTGCTCTCTCCCTCTCTCTCTCTCTCTCTCTCTCTCTCTCTCTCTCTCTCTCTCTCTCTCTCTCTCTCTCTCTCCCTCTTGCTCACTCTACCTCTCCCTCTAATCTCTCTCTTTTCCTCTCGTTTGCTAAATCTATCGCTCTCTATCTCTCACTCTGTCTCTCTCTTGGTCATTCTGCTCTCCCTCTCGCTTTCTCTCTTTATCACTCTCTCTCTCTCTATTTTTGACCATTCATTTATTTTTCCCCAAATCTTTTCCACTGGTTCCTCCAGTGCAATTCCTTCTCTTCTTGGCTCCTCGGCTGGCTGTTCATTCTGTGCCGTGAGACACATAGAATTCTTTGCGCTTAACTTATTTTACATAATTTGATATACATCATTATGCGTGTGTGATATAGAGACAACCAAATCCAACATTGCTTTACCAAAGGAAAAAACTAAACACAAACAAAGTTGGCTTTACGTGCACTGTGCCACCCCATCATTGTTTAAGCTGCATACATATTTTATATCCTTTTGTTTACGTTGCTTGTGAGCATTAATTTACCAGCCGTCTCGACCACATGAATTTCTTTTGAATACCAAATGAGGTAAGCACGGTGAAATCTCTATTCTCTGTGGCTGAATAGCATCTAAGAAATCTGACTGCAGGGCCTGGAAACTCTCAGACCAAGTAGAAATATGGAAATAATATTTATGTTTGTGTGTTTGTATGTGTGGTGTGTGTGTGTGTGTGTGTGTGTGTGTGTGTGTGTGTGTGTGTGTGTATGTGTCTGTCTTTCTGTGTGTGTGCGCTGAACTCTTTCTGACCTTGGGTTTGATTCACCAAACATTGCCACGGGGATGCGATGAATTCATGTGCATGTGGGGGGGTGTAAACGCTTGTGTGTTGCACTGTGTGTGGTACAAGGTTATGCATTGGCTAAGGCAAATGAGATATGACATGCAGTCCCGCACCCTGTCCCATTGGCTCACATACAAATGTACACCCATCAACACACACAGACACACACACACACTAGTGTGTCACATACATATAGGCATGTTTGTCGCACAATAGTCACACACAGACCCACCGTGCAAACAGCCAAGCAGACACAGACGCAATTAAACAGACCACCCCCCCCCCCCACCCACACACAAACCCACACACACACACACACACACACACACACACACACACACACACACACACACACACACACACACACACACACACACACACACATATATAAACGTGCACATGCATATGCACACATTTAGAGATACACAGATACACACAGACACACAGTCCCAAACCCTCACATGAGCACGTGACACAAGGCTCACACACACACACGCACACACACAGACACACACAGACCATTTGCACAGGCCGTGAGTCTCTGCTGAGAGCCGGCGTAGCGCCCTGGAGGCTGTGTGCACGGGGCTCCGGGTCTGGGCTCTAAAGATGTGATTAACTAGTTCAGAGAGAGGTGAGGGAGGCTGAGCCATGGGGAACTAGTCCAATAGGAGCATTAACCCAGAGGAACCTGTTCCCTCCTGATCCACACCGGCAGATGGGCTCTCAACACCAGCAGCGCTTGGCTAGGATGTCCCGGTCATGTCTCCCCCATCCCCCCCCACCCCCACCCCCGCGTAGCCTTGATGTAATGGAAAAATGGGAAAGGTGCAGATAGCGGGCGGCCCATGTGACACTCGATAGCTTCAGCAGTCCAGTCTTTTTTTTCTCTCTCTTTTTTTTTAAAGGGGGAAATGGGGCGGTGTAAATGGGGTCGTTCTCAGAGATCAGTTCAATATCTTGATGTACTAACATATGTGTTCCCTTATTAAAGTGTACCCAAGATATATGCCGCATTGATTACGCCGTCCACGTGTGATACCGTTCATCTCAAAAACAACAACCGCAACACAAGTATCAGATGGCTGGTTTACTTTTGGGAAAGAGACAAAAAAAAAGCATGTTTTGGGCTGAGATCGTTCAGAATAATTACAATGCCAAGCGCTTGGGCGTAATTCCTTTAACCCCTGCAGCTGCCAGATAGCGCCAAACCCCTCCCGGTGGCCGCTGACTCACACAGCTCTCTACAACCTCTCTCAGCGAGTAATTTAGTCACTCTGTTGCAAATCTGGACCAGAAAAGCAGTTCAGCACATCTGCGCTTTGATTGTTCTTCAAATACTCCAGTCGTTGGCGGCCGGCCCAGTCATTTCCTTCGCAAAACACAGTTCACAAGTATAGGCCCATTCAGGAAGGCTTCAACCTAGCTGGGGGATGAGGAGGAAGGGAATTGTGTTAGTGGTTGTGTTAATGTGTGAGTGTGTGTGTGCATGTGTGTGTGTGTGTGTGTGTGTTTATGCTTGTGCTCATTTGTGCGTGCATACGTGTGTGTGCATGTGCATGTGTATGCATGCGCAAGTGTGCCTGTGTGTGTGTGTGTGTGTGTGTGTGTGTGTGTGTGTGTGTGTGTGTGTGTGTGTGTGTGTGTGTGTGTGTGTGTGTGTGTGTGTGTGTGTGTGTGTGTGTGTGTGTGTGTGTGGGAGGAGAGAGCACCTGCAGAACCTTCAGCAGTGGGCTGAGCTTGGGTTCTGTTCCCATAAACCTGAGCTGGCGGGCGGTGAAGCCAAGCTCATTCATGAGAGGAAAGCCGTTGAGACCTGATTGTTGGCAATCGGTGGATGTTTAAACGCAAGCTATTTTAAAGATTGTACATGTTGAAGAAACGCCGGGCGATATTGACAGCGGCTGTTTGTTGTGGGCTGCACAGAACTGTAGAGATAAATGCTCCGTTCCTCCACATCGACTTGTTTGCGTTGTGATAGTCTGGATACTAATCCAAGCGTGACTTCATTCAACGTGTGCTGAAGTAGTTTCACTTTTGGTCAACAAACTAAGTTGCCAAATCACAGTTGGACGAAGTAACCATAAATACAAGGGCCAAATAAAGAGAGAGAGAGAGAGAGAGAGAGAGAGAGAGAGAGAGAGAGAGAGAGAGAGAGAGAGAGAGAGAGAGAGAGAGAGAGAGAGAGACAGGGAGTGAGACAAAGAGCGAGATTGAAGGAAATGAAACTGACTCAACACTGTTTGATGAAAACATCCAGGTGTGAAATAAATACTGCATGATGGGACGTGTGTAAACACTGCATGGCCTCACCCCTACCCTGCCACCCACACACGCAACCATGCACGCACACATATGCGCAATCACATGCGCACACACACACACACACACACATGCTACATAGAAACCCCCGCCCCCACACACACACACGCATAAACACACACATACATGCACACATCTAAGCACGGGCACATACACAGACCCCAACACACACCCAACACACACACAAACACACACACACACACACACACACACACACACACACACACACACACACACACACACACACACACACACACACACACACACACACACACACGTGCAGACGAGTGTGCAGCGTGTCCCGGGGATGAAAGAGGTAACTGGCATCTGAGATAAGCACATGCCTTTGAGCGCTGTCCCCTCACATCCACGCCGATGCATTATTGATCGTGGGGGGGAGGGGAGGAGAGGGAGGGGGGGGGGGGGGGGGGGGGGGAGAGGGAGTGGGGGGATGGGCCGGGCTTACCCCGGCTAGCAAGCTCCCATAAGTGAGCATCGCCAGGGTTGAAATGCCGACCACCACGACGGTTCATTTCAAAGACACATCTTTCCCTATTCATCCTCCCCCCCCCCCCCCTCTCCCCCCCCCCCTTTTCCGTTTCGCTTTTATTCCAAATTGATTTGAGTCTGATTTGAAAAAAATGAAATGGAATGAACAGCGGTGCGGGAGATACGCACGCAGATGAGACACCTGGTGCCTCGGGAGCCCCCGAGTGGAGAGGAAACGGGGTCCGCTCACTCTGCACTGCGCCGATACGTTGTGTGTGAAAGGCATTGGTGTTTGAAAGCCGCTATTATTTGAGCACAAATATCCAATGATGTCATTCGGTGGTGTGTTGGTCTGCAAAAGTGCAGGAGAAAAGTGGAGGGAAAACATTTGGTTGTTCATTATTCCTCGTGTTACCTCTCTTGTCCCTTTGCCTTGTAATTGCCGGGTTGGAATGTATAGTTAATTATCTTCAGTCCCCCTTTTTCCTCTTCCGTTCACACAGGCACACACTTGCACACACACACAAACATGCACACCCAGATAGCACCCACGCACACACTCACACACACACATGCACACACAGACTATCACGCACACACACACACACACACACACACACACACACACACACACACACACACACACACACACACACACACACAAACACACACACACACACACACTTACACACACACACACACAAACGCAGACTATAACGCACACACACACACGTACATGCACATGCATATGCAAATGTAACTTAACACACACACACACACACACAGACACACACACACACACACACACACACACACACACACACACACACACACACACACACACACACACACACACACACACACACTGTGTTTGGTTGCTGGTACTTTATTGCCATGGTGTCCCAGCGGTTGGGCAGGCAGATTTTGCCTGTGCTCGTTAGCTTGGTTAAATAGTACAGGCTATCCTTTAATTAGTGTGGAATAATCAATGAGGCCTGCCTCTGAATTCTCCGTTAACACCTCAGCTCCCAGTGAAGAGAAACATGGAAGAGAAACCGCCTCTAATGGTCTTTCCTAGATGCTGTCAATTGTTTCCTGTCGACAAAACAGAAAGGGTGTCGCCGTTTAACGATAAACATGGCACGAAAAAGGGTCTATAGTTGCCCTGAATCTAAATGCGTCAATTGCTGTGTAGGTTAAATTAACGGACCTCTTCGCAATGTACTTCTGGAACGGGGTTCTCTTACAATATTTTTTTTTAATCTAAATTCATTATTGGGAATAACCCGAAGAAACTGATCCCTGTAACCAGCTCATTTTCTCCCTATCTTCCTGCTGGCCTCTTCCACTTCCTCCTCTCTGTCTTAAATGTTCCTTTAGCACGGTATCC
>NC_044060.1:11957908-11972908 GCF_902167405.1 Gadus morhua
CCCGTCCTTCATCTCAATACCGGCAGACACTCACATCCCGTCCTTCATCTCAATACCAGCATACACTCACATCCCGTCCTTCATCTCTATACCGGCAGACATTTACGTCTTCCTCATCAGTGAAATAATACTGTGGTGAAAGGTTGAAATGTATATCTTTGCACATATTCATTTCTATATGTAGTGCATATATATATATATATATATATATATATATATATATATATACAGTATTATTTTTTTAATATATATATATACAGTATATACATATATATATAGTTATCTCACAGCATTATTTTTATATATATCTCAAAGCATTGTTCAATACTTGATTGTCGATTAAGTTCATAGGGTGTACATTCATCTTTCCGTAATGCGACACCTCTTCCTTTCAACAGTTCAGAATCAATGTTCTAAAAATCCAACTTTAACAACTACCTCAAATTAGACTATGGACCAGATGTTTCCTTGACAACTTGAACAAACTATGCATACAGCACCGCAGAAGAAAAAAAATATTTCAACTGATTATGTCGAAAAAAACAATACATTTATACATATACAAATAATATCTCATCATTGTGGATATATGTGGTATAAGCAAAATAAAAAGATGCTTACCACCGCTGAAGTACATTATCTTCCAATAACAGGACACCATCATTATTCCCCTACATATCCTCCTGTGGGAACAAATCTACAAATATTGGGTTGAGTTTTAATCTCATGCTACCCTGTTCCCCTGCACCCACCAGCCTTGCTTAATTCTCTAATCCCTATTAACTTTGATGTGTATAGTGGTTTTGCATATTCTGGCACTGTTTTTCCCTTGTATACATTTGCCATTTGCCCCAAACCCAATAAAGATGCTGATGTTGTAAAACAGGCAGCACTTTGAGATTCACCAAACTACCCTGACTTCCTCAGGAGACCAGTCACATTAATAGGGAAATTGCACATATATTTGTCAGGTACAAAGGGCCAATGGGGCCTTATGTTATATGGTTTTTAGTCAATGTAATTATTGCCTTTAGGTTATTGTTCACCTCACACCCCATAAACACAGTAAACCTTGCAATATATGAGAAGGGATAGTGGGATCAGAGTGTTGGGGATATCTTCCTCTATCATCTTTGCAGATGGAATTCAAACTCATTGTCCAAAGAAATCATGTGTTCAAGCTCATTTTACTCCCAACATGAATTGATACTTTTCCCCAAGCTTCCCTCATTTTGACAACATGTTGCTGCTACAATGAGGCTCTGGGCGTAATGAATGGACTTCTATAACGCCGCAACTTGCTGCAAATCCGTTATCAGTATTCATGCTGTTGTCCTTGCAACAGAAGGTGGACTCACCTTAACTAAAAGTGTGCTTTTCCGGGAGCACATTTCCTTAAGTGTGCAACACCTTCTGTGCGGCGCTTGCTTGGTTTCAAGAGCACAGATGCCTCCGATGAGACATACCGAATCAATAATAAAACCTTCAATTAAAATACGGCCATGTTTTGGAAAGCCACAAGGAAGTTTCCACACGGGTGTGTCGAAGTGTTTATTAATCGCCCTTACAAGAACTTTCTCCCGTTGGAAACTCTTTCCAGAGTAGGTCTGAGCAATGTGCGCAAGGGGTGGCAGAGGAAAGTGGCCCTCTCCCAGACTCCCTCTGTGAGAGGGCTCGCTGGCTGAATGAGAACTTTCAGAAACTAATTACAGAGAAGCCATCTTCATCACATTGCGATTATGGGAGGGGAAGGGACGGGTCTGCTGGCTCCCAGGGCTCCAGCGGAGAGCGGGCTCTGATACACTTAGCTGCAGCCCTGCTTTAATTGTGCAGAAAATGTGATTTGTGCCCCAGCTTCACTTTCTAGGGAAAGTGGTGTTCACAGTCGGGGGTGTTTCAGTCGCATGAATAGCTCTGCTATTCAGCCACCCAGGGACCTCCGTGTGAGTGTGTGTCTGTGTTTGTGTGTATCTGTGTGTGTGTGTGTGTGTGTGTGTGTGTGTGTGTGTGTGTGTGTGTGTGTGTGTGTGTGTGTGTGTCTGTGTAATGTGTGTGTGTTTGTGTATGTCATGTGTGTCTTTGTGTGTGTGTGTGTGTGTGTGTGTGTGTGTGTGTGTGTGTGTGTGTGTGTGTGTGTGTGTGTGTGTGTGCTTGCACGGATCCAGTGATGGGAGTGTTTGCACAAACATCTCCTCGAGGTCGTTTTGCTACATTGTGTTTGCCCTTTGTGCGTAAACAAGATTTCTAGAATGTGATTACCCCACGCCAAGGGTAAGAGGAAAGGACTAACAGAAAGGAAAATATAATAACACAGATACAAATATGCGACGCAGAGTCGTAGATCTCAACGCACGCGAGACACTATGACAGAGAGCGGTACAGACACTGGACACAGGGAGGGGAAGACAAAAAGACTGAGTGTGTGTTTGTGTGTGTGTGTGTGTGTGTGTGTGTGTGTGTGTGTGTGTGTGTGTGTGTGTGTGTGTGTGTGTGTGTGTGTGTGTGTGTGTGTGTGTGTGTGTGTGTTAGAAAGAGAGAGAGAGTGGGAGAGAGTGTAGTTTATTATTCACTTTTCATAGATTTCCTTTCACCTTCACTTGTCCTTTCGCCCTCACCTTTTATATATTTGTCATGGCCACGATGTATTCATATTCCCCCTGCTTTAGACCCTTTGGATATTCCACAGATAGTGGTTTTGACAGCAGAATTATTTGTGTTGCCAGATTCAGTGAGAAAAACAACCATCAATTCTCAATAATCCTGCTGTAAAGTGTCTAGTGCCAATATCAAATTCAAAACCATTTCTAGTCTGAATACCAAGCTGGCGGAATAGAAACATAACCCCGCGGGAAATTGATATCGCACCAATGCTCACGATTAACGTGGCTGACAAACCTTATTGATAGGACGAATAGACGCCACAGTGGACTCACCAAGGGTATCCTTTAGTAGAGCTGATTGCGATGCTGTATATCAAGTTTTCATAGAACAGAATCATCAGGCCAAAAGGGTGAAGGATAGAGCATGAGAGAGAGAACGACAGAGAGAAAGAGAGAGAGAGCGAGAGAGAAAAACAGAGAGAAAGAGAGAGAGAAAGACAGAGAGAGAGAGAGAGAGAGAGAGAGAGAGAGAGAGAGAGAGAGAGAGAGAGAGAGAGAGAGAGAGAGAGAGAGAAAGACAGAGAGAGAGAGAGAGAGAGAGAGAGAGAGAGAGAGAGAGAAAAAAACAGAGAGAGAGAGAGAGAGAGAGAGAGAGAGAGAGAGAGAGAGAGAGAGAGAGAGAGAGAGAGAGAGAGAGAGAGAGAGAGAAAGAGAGATAGACTGTCTCCCTCTGTTTGGAAGATGGGGTTGGAGGGGGGGTAGCAGGTGTTTTAGAATTGATGCCATGATCCGTGTGGATTGGGTGTAAGACTAGTTGCACATAAAGCACCCGCATGCACCACTGACTCTGTTTCCTGGGGCTGACGAGAGACCATGTGGAGAGAGAGAGTCGGAAGAGAGAAGAACGGGGACACAAACGCATGTCAACACATGGGCTCACACTCGGACAATCACACACACACACACACACACGCACACAGACACACACATACACACACACACACACAAACACATGCACGCAAACACATACATGCATACATAAGCACACACACGCACACATATACATACATTGACAAACACACCAAGCACACACTCCCACTCAGACACGCACACGCACAGAAGCACAAAATGGTGACAGAGTGAAGGAGAGAGGGAAAGACATTTATGAAAAGGAAGGTTAGACAGAAAGGAATAAGAGTGTCTTTGAAAAATCTGGGAGGAGACAGAAAGAGAATTGCAAAGTGCAAGACGGGAGATGGTGAGAACAAGGGAGTGAGCGGGGAGGTATTGGCAGAGGATGAGAGAAATAGGGGGAGGGCTACCAGGGAGGAAGAGGAGGAGGAGAAGGTGGGGGAGGCATAAGGAACAGTGAAAGAGAGACTGATAGGGGGAGGAAGAAATCCTTAACATACAGCCCTCACCTGGATACAGTGAGTGTGAGCTCTGCTCAAAACTGCTGATGGGACAGGAGGAGCGAGAGCTAGCTTTTCAGCGCACAAGAAAAGTGCTTACTGGCTCTTCTTGTGGGGGAAAAAGGCTTGAGGTACATGCCTCACATATCCTCTTTGTTTGGAGACTGCAGTGGCCAGCACTTTCCATCCAACCCCCTATCTGTTCTCTGTTTCTTTATTCATTCCACTTGTTCTTCGTCTCCTCCACACTTTTTTCCCGCCGCCGTCCAACTTGCACCGCTCGGCAGGGCTACTTTCTCCGCCGGATTGATTTGTTCCGGAATAATCTCCGGCAGGCGCGGCTCGGGCGAAAGTTTACCGTCGCTCGTGGTATCAACAATGTTGAGCGCGGATCGCGGCTTCTTTTAATGGGATGCGGTGACAGGGCGCAGTGTGTGCCGGGTGCGAGGGCGTGCCTGCCGCCACTAAAAGAGATCCCCGCACCTGCATGATTTATTGCGGTGCGTCCCCGCTGCACACCCACCACCTCACCTTGTTTCATTTAGCCCAGAAACACGACACATAAACAACTTCCTGCCCACGGGGGCCACCGTCGTTCAGACCTCTGTGGTTTCTGGCCTCGTCTTCCCTTGTCTACTTTTCCCTTTTTTTGTTGTCCTCGCTTCCGTGCTTGATTTATGATGATATAAATCAATCACAATATGCACTCTTAAAGAAATATATCTCTCTTATTACAATGCTTGACTTGAGTTACACAGGCAGGTTCTATATGTTTATTTATTGCTGTCAGTTATGTAATACTTCTGGAACAATTTCAATGTATTATATAATGATACTAGTGGCGCAATTACTCCCTGGTTATTGTAAAAAAAAAGAAAAAGGACACATTGACTAATGCTTTGCTCCGGCGTTTATTTATTTTTGGGCCTGCCATTTTTCATGACCAGAAATGAACAAAACAGCGTTCCTAATTCTGTCATGCAGACACAGAATCTGATAGAGAACTTTGCCTAGGGTCAAACAGCTTGTGTTGTGATTCTCAGACTTCTCTTTATTAACAGCATCCATTCCTCGAGAGCTAAATCAATTTTAAGACAGGGTGGGGGAGATTGTCAATCAGGTTTCGGGTGGAGGACACCATAATATCCACCGTATGAGAGTACAAGTACAAGGGATTTAGCCTGTCTAAAGGTTTGTCTTTGCATTCCTAAAGCCCTATGATTTTGTAATCAGTCTTTCTAAACCATCTTAATCTCTTAATTCACTCGCATCACTCCGATGGCTAGACCCCCCTCTCCCACCAGCGGCGTTTTGTTGAGTCTAATCCTCTAAAACTGCAACAAGATTTACCGGACCCGGGTGAAATCCAAGACACACACATTAAGAAGCGAAACCAAAATATAGGTTTAGTCGGACAGGTTAACTGTTTTCATTCAAAGGGGGATGTTAAACTGTCTTTGACCCTTGTGGTCAGCCGCCAAATACAATATGGCTGATTGAGGGATCAGGTATGGGGATGGAGACCGTTGTTCTAACAGTACAGAGCACTGCTGTCCAGTACTCTCCTGTTAGCATTAGCTGCTTCTCCATTCAAGGTTCTCCCGATCTCAAACACTTTGCAAATGTTTGCAAGCTTAGCCTGAAACTCTTCCCTGACTTCTGCACATTTGATGTTTACCTCAATGCTTTGAATGCTTTTAGGTTTTAGTGATTCAGGTGTGCTGCATGCACCCTTGACTATAAACAACTGTATCTCTCAAGATTACTAATGCTAACCTCTTTTGAGATCTTCCATATATCATTTTCATTGATGCATCCCTCACCCAAAAGGTCAACCTTGAAGGATTTTTCATGTATGTTGTAAGAAAATCAATTCTGTATAATATTTTTGGGTTGTTTGTTCCCAAATGTTTGTTTTCTGTTCCGCATTCATCAGCATGGTCTCAAGAACGAGGATTTAGTGCTCATACTTCCTACACCAGCCTTTATTCTATGACCACAGTGAGGACTGAAGTATCGAACCTGAATGCAACCAGTTCCCTCCTTTCCGTAACAACATCCCTGTTTTATTAACGCATCATACTAGAACACAAAGAAAGGAAGAAAAACAAAAAAAAGATGGGGAAAAAGTTTCTTTGGCCGCGTCTGACGGGCAAAATAAATTGCACTTACAATGTCCAAATTACATTGTTTAACCTCTAGATGATTGGCCGCCCGGGCCTCTCTCCCAGGAACCCTGATCAGCCGCTTGATGTATGGCTTCAGTTTAGTCCGCAAATCCCACGGCACACTGTAAAGCTCCCCCGGGGCGGGGATGTGGGGCGGGGAGGGGGGGGTTGATGCGGTGGAGCGAGCGGACCTTTAATGTTTTCTAAGCCTGGCTCTTTTTTATTATTTTTTTGTATTTTATGTTCCCGCACTCCTCTTCAATTTGGAAATATGAAGCCCCGCGTGTGTTGAAGGAGGGGATTATTAGCTGGTGCTAATCTCTCTCTTTCTCCGTCACTCTCTCTCTGTCTCAATCTCTCGCTATCTCTCAGTCCCGCTATCTCTCTCTTCCCGCTATCTCTCTGTCTCTCTCTTCCTCCCCCGCCCTGGTACACCCTGCCCCCCGCTCCCCCCCACTCACCCACCCCTCATCATCCACCCCATAGAGAACGAAAGAGAGGAGAGGATGACAGTGAGGGGGCAGGATGTGGGGGAAGGCAGAGAGAGAAAAGAGAGAGAGAGAGAAAGAGAGGAAGAAAGAAAGCTGAATTCCCTCTTTTTCTCTTTTGTTGTGCTGTTGTGTGTTGTGAGCACGTAATAAGGCTAGAAATGTCATTGGTTCAAACAGTCGCCCTCGGGCGGTGTGGGATTGTGGTGGATCGGTGTTGTGGTTTGTGCGTGACTGCGTGCGGCGGGGAGGTGTTTTCAAGGTTTGGGTTGACAGGGCCATGTCAGTGTGCACGCTGGATCTCCAATATTTATACAGTGGCACCTCCCTTTGAACTATTTATTTCCTCTTATTAGGTTTCCGTTGTACAATTACCAGACCCTCAGTTCAACTAGTGTCTGTACATGTAAGGAGCTGTTGATTTTCCACCGAGATAAGTGTCTCACCTGGAAGACATAGAGCGAGTGAAATAATAATGTCCATTCTCCAGGGTCCATCCCTTTCAGGTATAGATATAGGGGAGTTTTTCCCTGCCCTTTAGGGCATGGGGTTATCGCTGTGGTATTATGTCGGGCCTGCAAAGCCCTTTGAGCCCTAACTATGATTAATGTCTATACAAATAGATCGGACGTTACTTGGCTCTCGGTATACACAGGTACATATTAGCCAGTATGAGGAGCGCTTCATTAATCAAGTGCAAAGCTAATATCACACCACATAATATATCAGCAATGAGACAGGTGGTAAATTATTAATGAATTGTACATATTTATTTGACTTTTATCAAGAAACAAACGTAGTGCCATCTTGGCCCACCCTTCAGAGGGACGCAGAGACATTTCCTTGCCCAGCGGTGCTGTCTTTGCATTGGAGAAGGTCTGCCATCTGGAAGACAGAAATATTAATGACAAGCCGAGATCCCAGCGTGTCTTCCGGTACTAATCAGCCAGCATTTGGTTCCACAGCTCTGTTTTCATGGGACTTGTGTATGTGTGGTGCATGTGTGTGGGTTGAAACAGCCTGAGTGCTAAAGCACGATTTATGCTTTGTGTAGTGCCTGAATACAAATGAAGGATTTGTCAAACCTCAATATTTGGGTCCCAATAGATTACCATACTGCACTGGGGTAATTATACACACAGTTGATTGAATGGAGTCAAAACAGGGAGAATGTGTAAAGTTGTGACTGTCTCTTCCTTTGATTTCCATAGAAATGGGAAGGTGGCATGTTCACTGACACACACAAACACACACACACACACAAACTGTCAAACACGCACACACAAACACACATACACACACATTGACAAATGTTTTGCCTCAATACCACACACACACACAAACCCACTTACACATACACACCAATGCACACACATTGACGAATTACATTCACAAACAAGTATTCACATTCAAACATAAACACGCACTCACTCACACACGCCCATGTATTCAGTATACATATACACACCCATGGACCATGGACACAGGAATGGATGCTTGTGCATAAACAAACATAAGCTTCAGAATAACATGCAAAAGCAGCAAACTGCTTAACAAGCTGTGTATGCATCCGCACACAACTGAGCACAGAGATACAGAGTAGGTATCACAACAAGCAGGTCAAACAGAGGAACGCTGCAAAGAATGTAAACTCATTGACAGCAGACATTGTAAATATTCATAGGCAAGGATAACATTAAAATATATATATACATAGATATATCATATTTAATTCCTACCACTGATGCAAAGGTTTATTCCCGACACACACACACATGCACCCACACACACACACACACACACACACACACACACACACACACACACACACACACACACACACACACACACACACACACACACACACACACACACACACACACATACATACATATGTAAACCCTGATTTATGTGCACACACAGATGCATACACACATGCACACATAACCGCAGAGGCCAATGCATACACTCGAACATAGAGAGCCACGATACATACTGAAAGCGAGTGAGAAACACAGAGGTGATTCAATGGGAGAGAGAAGCCGATGAATTGGGGGTCATAAGAAAGATATTTGATTCATTCAACCAATCCCCAGTTAGGGCTCAATCTTTCCCTGTGGGAGACCAATAACCCATTCTATTGCTCTCTTTATTGTGTTCGCACGCATTTTGATTGTTTCCTTTTATCATTATTCCTGTGGAATTAAACGCAGCATGAAATAACTGCTGTGGGCTTTTCCATCCCATAATATTGTTCCATAGCGGCCGACTCTGCCTCTATTTGGGCAATCAGTGTTAAGATGATGGCTTCCATTTTGCATGTCGTTTGCTCACCTTCCCTTACATCACTTAACGGTTCTCTGGAAACTTCGCCCAGCCAGTGATTCACCGATGAACTAAAAAACAATGTATTTCGACTTGTTTTACTTTTGACCATAGCAGCACGGACTTGACCACAGGAAATACAAAGGAATGAAATGATTCATGGAAAATAATATCCATTTGAATAAGGTTCACTGACATTTGTCCTTTTCTATAAGACTACTCGGCCTTCAGAAATGCACTTTACATACTGACATTTTGCGGTGAATGTGTGAATAACTCCAGGCGTCGGTAGAATATCATGTAAGTATTGATCGCTTGGTTTCTGAAATGCGTAGAAAGTGTTGGGCCACTTGACTATCCTTTATTCATAGTTAGAGATAATTCAAAAGTTGCCTAATGGATTCGATTTTCATTCAAATGTCATAGAGCAGGTGATATTTTCCTTCACAATGGAATTTCTCTCTCCCATTCTCATTCCACCTCTAACGGATTCCCATTATACATTTTCGTCATACTCAATTTTCGACTGTGACCATTCAAAAGTTTACAAAAGACGGCTCGGAGACAGCCCCCCGTTGAGGCGTGAGCGACACACACAGAGTTGTGGTCTTTTATGAGCAGAACCAACAAATCGTTGTGCCTGTGTTTAGTGGAACATAACTATCAGGTTTGATTCCGCAGTCTGGGTAACCTCCTGAATCCCAATACACCAACCTGCTCTAAAATCAAGGACGAGAAGCCAAGGAAAGATAATGTTATCCAAGTCTGAGCGCAGGTGCACTAAAAGTGCACTTTCCACCCGGGCCTGCCTCTAAGTTGATCTTGTCAGGCGGCATCTCTGTCTCTCTCTCCGTGTCCTTGCACTACAGAGGTTACCCCTTAACATCAGATAGGATGACGCTGGTAAAGGATCCCTTTTGTGGTCGCTGCATAGCCCGCGTCTAGCCTGGGCCACCTGTCCCCCGAGGGCGAAGTGTGTGTGTGTGTGTGTGTGTGTGTGTGTGTATGTATGTGTGTGTGTGTGTGTGTGTGTGTGTGTGTGTGTGTGTGTGTGTGTGTGTGTGTGTGTGTGTGTGTGTGTGTGTGTGTGGTGGTATGTTTGGGTGTGTGTGAGAAGAGGTGTGTGAATGGAAGTGTATAAATACGAGTGTGTGCATGCATGTGTGTTAGTGTGTGTGTGTGTGTGTGTGTGTGTGTGTGTGTGTGTGTGTGTGTGTGTGTGTGTGTGTGTGTGTGTGTGTGTGTGTGCGTGTGTGCGTGGGTGTGTGTGTGTGTGTGCGTGTATGTTTGTGTGTGTGTGCATGTGTGTGTGTGTGTGTGTGCCCATGTGTACCTATGTGTGTGTGTGTGTGTGTGTGTGTCTGTAAACGAAGCAGGTGGCGGTGCTTGTATAGGAGACGTCTACACCAATCAGACAGGACCCCCTCAACCTTGGGAGCCGGGGTCCCGCCCAGGCCTCAGTCACGTTGCCTGCAGGAAGTGGATGCGACACGGGGACAGAAGCTGTTATCCAGCCTTATTTACTCCTCCACAGATCAACAGCTACACCCCTACTGCCCTGTAGTGTTAAGACTCGGACCCCCTGTTTGTTTCATTTCAAGGCGAAGCAGGTAAACAGCGTCGAACAGATGAAGAGAGTGGCTGTGTTCACCTCTTGGGTCTAGTAAGAGTCTATCAACAAAAAGGTGGTGAACCTTCATGTCCAAAAAAGGCCAAAACAGAAAATGTCAATATGACGTGGTATCGGTTTAATGACTCAAATTCAAATTATGCTTAGCGGTGATTCATCCCTTTTTTCCATCCGCTGAATATATGTTTTACTATTCGTGTTATGACTCAAACACGAGATGCTCCTGGGGGCCACACCGGCGCTCTCAGAGGAAACATCCTCCCTGCCCACTGAGCTCTTTCCCATTGCATTGGACTTAAACCCCCAAAAGTGGAAAAGGACAAAAATCATACTGTAGAGGTGACAAAGAGATAATTTCCCCTCATTGAAATTTCCATCTTGATCTTTTACCTCAATTAAATGCAAGTTCCTTCTCCCATTTGTCCACCGCGCTCCTGTTCTCATTAGGAGTCTCCACGGGTGCTAGTGCACGTAGGGGCGTGCACGGCAGAGATCTGCCGCCTCACCCCCCCCGAGGCTCGGCTCTTTATTACAACCTGTGTCTTTGAGATGCAATGTAAATCAGTGGAGGTCAGAGGTCACAGAATATATTTATAAAACGCTGTGAACAGATGAAACAATGAGGGGAGCCCACTATATATCATTGTAAACCCACACACACACACACACACGCGCAAGCACGTGCACGCACGTGCACACACACACATAGGCACACCTCATTATAATTCATTTCATTGAGAGTATGATTTCAACATTTGATTCCATTGTGTGACATTTAATATTAAAGAAACAAAGTGCGTTTTAATCCGCCCTTTATTATGCGCTCTGCGACTCCAGGACAGTGCAAGCCAATGGAACGGTTGCTTTGTTTTCATTAATTCATGTTATTGCGCGGCGTGTGTGAGAATGCTTGATGTATTACCGTGTGCGCTTTTTTTTCTAAATCAAACATGAAATATTAAATGCATCCCCCTTCACCACACACACACACACACCCAACCAAAACACATAACACCTCTTCCAATGCATGCTGACTGTCATGTTAAACAGGGCCGATAATAGTCAAGCATGCTCTTTGTTTGATTTACAGTGACCTACTAGATAGCTGCATGATCCAGACGCTTTTCAAAAAGGCAGTAAGACATCAACACATAAAGCTGGCCTTATGTGTCTCACTATAAATACGAAGTAAGCATACATACACAATATTTCAGTTAACTAGTCCAAATGAAAGAAAAAAGCAGCGATTTTGAAGCTTGGGTTTCTAAATTAGAGCCATGCGTGATTTATTTTAAAGCCATATGTGTTATCCGTTTTTAAACAGGATAAATGCAATGGATTTATCTTGCAGTACGAGTGTAATGTTATTTTAAGCTTCACAGTCCTGCAACTCCTCCCAAACCACCATTTGGTCATTCAAGAATAAACAAAGAATGACCTGTACTCCAATAAGACTACATTAAGCCTTTGGAAGTGTATTGGTCCTGATATGGGCAATAGGCTGTTGTGGATATATTGACCACAAGCAAAGCATTAGGGTTGTACAGGCAAAGAGGGAATGTATTAAATTAATTAAAATAAATCTATTTATTCAGTGCTGGTGGGAGAAGCATATAAATACATTACTTTCAGAATAACAGAAGCTCAATATGAGCCATTTCTACCAAGTGACAGACTTTGGTTCACAGTTTATTTTTGTCTGAAGTATATACGCTGTATATTTATACGAGTTTCATATTTCAGGTATGACCACTGGCAATGTTAAATCCAAACTCACTGGATTAATTCAAAAGTGGGTCTTAATGATCTGGAATGTGATAAAGAAGCACAGAAATGAAATCAGAAATGTGTTTCCCTTCAAAGCAGATGGTGCTTATCAGCGTTTATAGCAGATAGTGTATACTTCACTTTGCTGTCAAGACATTCCCTTTCTCCACATAACTGATCCGCAACGGTAATCATGGAAACGGGAATGTGATTCCAAGACAATGTCAGGATTTCAGACGGTTTGTGCGAAACTGAATAAAAACGTTCTTACATCTAAGATTGATACTAATAACTTATATTGTTCGCTTTACGACCCTTTCCGCTCGAGGTGTCTGAGCTAGTAACGTTTGGAAAATGGTCCTCTGTTATTAGATATGATTCTTCACTTCACTTATGTATTACATTATATCTATTGACACTTGCAACCCTTAAAGGTAACATGTGACATGTCTGCTGCTCAGGGTCTTCCTACCAATTTTTTTTCAAAATGCAGCTCTATGATGTCTTTAAGAAGCGTGGGGACATGGGAGTTGTTGCCCTTACCATTACCGGGGTGGATCTATCTGACGTTATTCAAGCAGAAATACTGTTCACAAATGAGCTACTGTATGATATTTTTAATCACGTTGTGTGTAGTCATGTTTATTCATGTTATGCCTGTAATTCTAATGAAAAGGCAACAAGTAACAAAATGTTGACTTGCTAACTTTCCATGACTACCTTGACTACCAAAACAGATGTAGATATTGTCATGTTGGGAAGCGCTGCTCTGTGATGAGCAATTAAAAATAACATTGAAAAAAATATTTTTCAATCCTAAAAAAGGTCCAACAAATTGAGTACACAATACTTGTTGTGATTTAGGCTGAGTATTCAACCAAGTCTGTTTGGTCATTATTGCATACATAATACTGATTCATCCACTCTCATTCATTTGTCAATGTATGAGAAAAGCTATCGACCCCGGATGCCGTTGTTGTTGGTAAGTGAATAACACAAAGATTTCTCTTGGTTTGAGCATTTGGAAACACCTTGGATACTGCAAGAACACAACTCAACAAAATATATGACATAGGTCTAGTCGTTTTTTGGTATTTTAAAGCAGAAATGTTGCAAGGCATACTTTAAAGACAACGTGAAATTATCTTTCTTTCTTCATTTGTTTAACCTTGTTCAACCGCGTTCCTTTAGGGATAGTATGCATCTATTGTTAGCTTATAGTCGTTAACTTCTACGAAGCCAAAATAATAATTACTACTTCCTCTAAAACAGTGTAGTTTAATGGCCAAGTCCAAGCAGAAGGGCAGAACAATAATGATGGCTACTGATCAGCGGGCTATCCACTCCCACGCCGACAGCCTTCATCTCGCTGCTCCCTCCTACGGTTTGTCCCGGCTTTAATTCCCTGCTTTACATGTCACATTAAGGACAGCAGGATACGGTCTGAATAACGTTACGCGTTAGCTTCAACTTTGAAAAATCCCAAACAAGTTTAGCCAACAAGTAAAGCCATGAGCTACCACGAGAAGAAAAGGCCATGCACGATTTCGTTTTGATGTGCGGCTGACTAAGCTAACTAGCAATTTGAAGAATAAATACAACATATGGGTGAATCATTCCAGTGTGTGGGTTTGTCTTTATGTAAGCACCGTGCTCAGTATTTCCCATTAAACATTGACAGGTTTTACCTCTTGTTTTGCAGCATAATTACATTAATCGACAACATAATGATAGATTGTCTCCCTCCTTTCTTTAAATGTGGAACTTTGTATGTTGTGACTAGCTTGTACTGGCCAAGTACTGATGACACAGCCTGATGTGAGTTTTCATTTTGCCCGAGCCCCCGCACGCTGACACGAGACAACACCATTGGTGATGATCTACCATGGTAGAAATCTCAATTCAGCTCCAGCTTTGGCACACTATGCTGCTGTTTATTCAGGATATTTGTGTTCATAAAACATAATATGTCATAAATAGTGAGGGAGAAAACCCTGCACCAGCCACTCTGCAAACATTTCATTATAATGTCATTTTCTTTTCTTATTTTTACAGCCCAATTAACCGTTTTATTCAAATTTACAAGGAAGCCCTTACTTTTCTATTCTTATGTTTCTCTGAAGCCACCAGACCATAGCTCCATCCTAAAGTCCATTGGCTTATTCAAAACCAACCCTGCTGCTGCCCATCAGCCTGTAGGCGACCGCATATTTTACACAGTGATAGGACAAGCTCCAGCCCTTCTACTGGGCCTGTGTCATTCAGCCTCTCATCCGTTTTATTGACCCCTGCCTTATTATCCTTCCCTTTTTAAAGCGTGTCAGAGAGGAAAGGTGTGAAACAGATAAACACACACAAAGAATGAAGTGAAAGAAAGCGAGGAAATTCTATGCGGATACCAGCAACAGTCGAAATAGGCAAATGTATTGAGGATTACAATTATTACAATATGGAGATGAAGAGAAATATAATGTCAAATCGCTCTTCAAAAAGCACAAGTAGCAAATCAAAAGTACTCGGCATGGAACTGAAATGCTTATTAGAAGCTATAATAGAAAGTGCAGGTTTGTTTGTCCGCGCATGTGTGTGTATGTTTGTGTGTGTGTTTGT
>NC_044060.1:11977908-11995408 GCF_902167405.1 Gadus morhua
TGTAAAGCTTTTGATTAAGCCCGTTTACATCGGGGCCCACACTAGTTGAGGCGTTCAGCTCCGCCACCCTGGATTATGTGTTCCATTCTGTTTCGCCGTAGGTGCAGTGCTTTCCCAAATTGCTTTCATTATGAATCGAAATCTCTCCCTTAAAACTTTGACAAAAAACCCGGAGACACTAATAAGTTTACAGAAATGTCGCAAAAAAAACCCTCCAAAACAAAACAATAAAAACTGTTAAGAAGCTATCACTGCATGTGGAACTTTGTCTGTTAACGGTTATTTAAAGCCCCGCCTTTCTCCCTTAAACTTTAAATAAGCTCTCTGTTACAAAAAAGACATTAAACAGACTTGGCTTGAACGGTGTGCAGCGAATTGTGGTCATTTGGTATTTTGGTCTTTAACTTGGGGATAAAACAATACAATTAGCCGCTTTAGCGGATGGCTGCCTAAATCCCTGAAATGTGTTAGCCTAATAGACTCCGGTAATAATGTTGAGTCAAAAAACATCTTGTTGGCCATTTTGACACAGTTTACACATTAAAGCCGGGGTTGCATCACAGCACCTAACAAGATTTACAATGTGGAGCCAATGGTCACATGACACACCTTTTGATGTTTCACTCACAGAAAAAATCGGATAGGAAACTGCTGCAAGAATTTGTGGAATTCTTGTAGCAAACATGAAGAAGGTTTGAGTATTTTAGGCTTGTTCCATGGAAAATGCTGTTTTCTGTTAAAGGTAAAACTGGCTCAATGTTTTTTGATAAATTATTCAACACATAGTTTTACTAGATTGATTTAATGAGAGCAATGATGGCAAAAAAAAGGCAAAAAGAGAAGAAAAAAGGCGATAGAGCCCCAACAGAAGTTATGGACACGGATGAAAACCAGACTGGCAGAGATAGAAAGAGACACACACACAAAAAAGAAAAGAGATGTAGGCTGACAAAGCAGAGAAATAAAGGAGTTTATTGTTGTGTTTTCATTGTTTGCGTGTGCGTGTTTGTTTGCAAGTATATGTTTGTGTGTTGGCGTGCAAGTATGTGTGTGTGGGTGTGTGTGTGTGTGTGTATGTTAGTGTGCGTGTGCATATGGGTGTGTTTTTGTCTGTGTGCATTTGTGTATGTTTGTGTGCGTGTGCATATGCGTGTGTGTGTGTGTGTGTGTGTGTGTGTGTGTGTGCGTGTGTGCGTGCGTGCGTGCGTGCGTGTGTGTGTGTACGAGTGCCACAGGGCTGCTAGCCCAGGGGACTTATGTGCGAGCGTTGTGTTGTGGATCTGTTAATGGCTGGCATCGTAACTCTGGCTGCAGAGGCCCTCTCACTGCAGCTTCTGTCACGGGTTCATCATTACACTGATAGCTTAACACTCGCCAAGGAAACAAAGTAGCCTCCCACGGGCGTAGATCACTGCGCCCAATCCAGGAGCCGCCTGGGAGAACCGTCACCACTGCGCCCCGACACAGCGGAGGAGTTAGGCGGCAGTGAAGGAGCATTTAGTACCGCTAAAAACACCCCTGCTTTCAAACGGTGGGAGGATGTAGCAGCATGGGGGAAATATCAATATTGATCATATTTTAACATATTTGTTTATCAAGAAATTATAGATTATCTAGTTATTCATTCATTATAGACTAGTAGATTAGTTATTGCAAAGGTGGAATGTGTCTGTTTTTTTTGCTGTGTCAACCATAGGTGTAAACAAGTTCATGGTTTGGTTACATGGTGTTTGATGTAATTATTAGGATTATTTATATCGGATGGGAACATATATGTTAATGATTCAACAGCAGTTCTACAGTTTGTGTTTAAAATATCCTTTGCACTACCTTCAAGTAATAAATAAACCAAAAACGAAAATCGACATGAAACAAGGATCTGCCATCAGATATCTGTGACACAGTGGGCAAAAATGCTACACCCTGCACGCCTGCTCTTAACACAGTCTTCTGTCATTGCGAAAGCCTGTTTTTGATCACGTCTCAGTCATTTACGTTAATAGCCTTTATTTTCATCTTGTTTCATCTTGGATAGGCAAATGACAAAGTGTCTTTTCTCCCCTTTCTCTCACATTAGAGACATGGTCGGGGTACTCAGTGCTACTGTCTGCTCTGGGATGTCTATTGCCATCACGTTGGGCTTAAGAGGTTCTGCTATTAGTGCCCTGCTCTCAGCAGGGTCACTGCTACTACAAGCGGCTCCATCGACACTTAAGCAGATTGCCTGAGTGTTTATATGATCTTTTGTGAAGGAAGACATAAGCCAAACACCATCTTAAAGGGGAGGGGGTTACCATAGTTAACTCTGAAATAAACATCTGCCATGGAATGGGGCACATACTTTATAGAATATTAGAGGAGATGTCACAGTGTATAATATTGCAGCCTCTTTGCTCTGTTGACTTGTTATTTTGAGTCTCTTGTTGGCTAATCCAATATTTTTTTAACTTTAATCTTGAGGCCAGAGCTTTCCTGCTGCATTACAACTGCATGATCAGAGCCTGTGTCAAGTGAGTCTTTGTGAAGCAGATATGTAAAAGGAGGACTTAGCCTCTCTGTGGCTTTCTGCTCCGAAAAATCATTATTTAGAAAGCCAAGAGATTATTTGTGTTGTCAATGAAGCTTGCAGAGATGAAAAGGCAACAGGAGGGAGTTTGTGTCACAAATTTCATCCTCTTCTGACACCTGTCATCATTCACTATTTTTTTGTGCGCGCCGGAGAAGAAGAGCCGTTTAATTCTGTGGAGCTGGGGAGAAAACAGTATTGAATAAGCCCCCTGGTCCAATATTTTTGGAGGAAATTCTGGCGGTGATAAATGAGGTGGTCCTCGGATCGATGGCCACTACTTTCTTCCTAACTCAAGATGGAGTTTGTCAAAATAGCGGGCGGAGAGACGTCCATTGAGTTCCTTCCTCTGACAGTGATGCGAGGAGAGAGGAATGCGACACAAGGACAAGGGGGTGTGTCAGTGCGTAACGCATGGGTGTGTGTGCGCGGCGCTCATAAAATAGATAGGTAGATACTAGATGCCCACGTGACACCATCAAGCAGGAGCAAAATACAGACATACACTTTAAAACATTATCCCATAATAACCTGGAGCCTGAATGATTGCGCGTCAATCAATGTGCAATGTAATGGTTAAACTGTTATAATAGCAGGTGCCGGTTCACCTAAAGGTATACATGGTGTGTGTGTGTGTGTGGGTGCATGTAGGTGTGCGTGCATTCACATTTTTATGCACCAAAAAAAATCTTTCTTCTTTTAGAAATAAATAAACCCCATAACTATTCAGTGATCTAAGATAGGATAAATAATCCAAAATACACAATGCTACTTTCACTCGAGATAAGAGTTCGGTAAAGTTTACTAGTTCACTCTCATTGTTAAAGTGCTATCTCCCTCAAACATAGAAAACAGCAGCTTGGCTAAATTAATAGAATCTCAGCAGCAGACAGAATCTAAGTAATATGGCATTTAAAAACCTGAACAAACATCATAATTAAACAGTACGCCCAGGAATACATCCATAAATAATGATGTAATTGCATAATTACAATTTTATAAATAGCTGTCAAAATCGTTTATTTTCTTATCATACCTCACTATAATATATATATATACATATATATATATATATATATATATATATATATATATATATATATATATATATATATATATATATCTTCTCTATCCCCCCATGCACAAACAAAAGGAGCAGACAAAAAAAATCCCATGCTGTCATTTGCCTTTACACAGGTTCCATTCCAAGCGGCCCCCAACTTCTGGCATGCTAATGGCTGGTAGTCTTAATTAAAATGTCAAGGTAGCGTGATGTCCCATTAAGACTCCCCCCCACCCCCCTCTCCCTCCCTGCCCTGCCTCCCCTCATCTCTCCTGTGTCTGATCCTCCCTGGGGACCTATTAAGCCCAGGCCAAAATGATTGAAGTTCAAAGAGGTGAGGCTCGAAGGTTGGGCCACGCGCCGCTTCGCGCTCCACCGATGTCCCAGCATCCTCCAACCGTGACCTTTAGCGAGACAGCCGTCCCTGCTAATGCGCTCGCATATCTAATGAGAGAGGGCTTTAGTCTCAGACCTCCCTGTCAGCCCGTGTAGGCGATAATTCCACAGCCGCCGCCCCCCCCACACCCCTTCCACCCATCCCTCCCCCGCTCCTCCCTCCCCCCCTGTCTCCCTCCCACCCTTACCTCTCACCACACTGACTAAACAGAATGAAAAGGGAGAAAAATAAAAAGGAACAGAACTTGTCAAGCTCAGCTGTCCTTAAATGTTGGAATATTCTCCAGGGCTATCCGTCTTTCTGATTCGCTCTATCTGCTTCTAGTCCCCCCTCCCCCTCACACACACACCTAGGGCCCTTTCCCTCTCTCTTCCTCTTTGTCCCTTTCCCTCTCCCCCCTCTCTCCCCCTTCCTCTCTCTCTCTCTCTCTCTCTCTCTCTCTCTCTCTCTCTCCCTCTCTCTCCCTCTCCCTCTCCCTCTCTCTCTCTCTCTCTCTCTCTCTCTCTCTCTCTCTCTATATATCTTTTCTTACCTGTTCTGTCTCTTTCCTTCGTCTTTGCTCCTAGGAAAGGTTATTTGAAAGGACAGGGCAGTGGCTCTTTTTCAGAACAGGCTTCCTTGGCTGTCACAGTGTGCCAGGCCCATTCTAATAGGTTATGTTCCCTTACGGATGGATGAAGCAGGTACTTATTTATAGATGTATAATGCTTTAATGAGACTGGCTAGACTGATTATGTTGAGTTTTGAATTCAAAATAGTCATTTTGTGCAACACTGCTCGACGCTGTCATGACCTGCGACCCGAGACAACTTTGCTAGACATTGCGCTACATTCAAACAGCACTGCCATTCTGACCCTTTTGCCGAGTTTCAGATTGTGGTGCAATTTTCAGGATGTAAGTTATACACATTCACGCTGTGTGAGAGCCTTCAGAGAATAGACAGCGATGTGGGATCTATATCTGATTGCTCAGAATATCTGTACTAAGTGATGTTTGTGCATGCATGCATGCATGCATATAGGTTTACACCTGTGTATGTGTGTGTGTGTGTGTTGGTGCTTGTGAGTGGGTGTGTATGCACGGCGTGCAAGTGCAGGTTGACAGTGTGCCCTTCTATCCCGCAATACTACCACTAACACTTCTACTAATACCACTACTACTACTACTACTACTGCTACTACTATGACTTCTACTACTCCTCCTACTATAAACACCACTACTCCTTCTACCAGATGACTATCTCCTGTCATTTGCTATTCCTGAGACCTACAGTACCCCCCCCCCCCCCCCCCCCCCCCCCCCCCCCGCCCCGCCCCCCCGTGCCCCCATCCCCACTGTGACCTTTTCCCCTGACCTCCGCTGAGACAATTATCCCAGAGCCTGCACCCCTGCCCACCGGCTAATGGCTGTGGGTGGCTAGGGGGTCAAGGTAATCACTGGACCATGCATATGTCTGCCCACTCAGTTCATCAGCACTAAATTACTAAGCGCAAAATCAATCGAGCGATGCCCTCATAAAAGAACACCAAAATATACATTTGCACATAATGGAATTTTTTTTCTCTCCGTTTTTTTTCTAATCAACAAAAACATGTTTTCGTGGCATTTTAGGCCTGTTTCAAAGCACTCCTGTAGTGTCTTGTGGTTATTGTAGTAGTGACCTGTGTGTATAGGTGCGTCTGATTGTGTGTGCGTGTGTGCGTGTGTGCGTGTGTGTGTGTGTGTGTGTGTGTGTGTGTGTGTGTGTGCGTGCGTGCGCGTGCGTGCGTGCGTGCGTGCGTGCGTGGCTGCGTGCGTGTGTGCGTGCGTGGCTGCGTGTGTGTGTTTGTGTGTGTGCGTGTGTGTGTGTGTGTGTGTGTGTGTGTGTGTGTGCAGATGCTTGTGTGTGTGTTTGTGGGTGTGCGTATGCAAGTGGGCTGTAGTCCTGCAGTCCTATTCGTACAAGTTCACAGGCTAACCTCTCAAGATACATGCGGTTGTAATAAATATATTGTGCCAAGAAGCGTTAGGGCTGTGTTGGAATCCGACATATTGCTTCTGCAATCAAGCCCAACACGTTTTCATTAGCCAGTGCGGCATATTGCATTCACAGATAGAACGCCATACTGATTGAATGTCAATAAATCACGGCAGACAGTGTTATTAGAGAATACTAGTAATGAAACTTTTAAAACTGTATAAAAAATAGATATAACAAGTCTTCTGCCTTTTTATAATTCTATTTTAGACAGAAAAGTTGCCCATACTGAATTCTGCTCTGAGGTAAATTACTTTTTATAGGGACTGTGAAATGTTCTACTTGCACGAGTTGCATTGCAAGTAAATTGTTCCCATGTTCATAAATATATAAATACACAAATGTATCTAATATCTGAAGTCATAATATAGTTTCTGACAATGTGCTGATGATTATTATTATTATTAGTAGTAGTTAATTAATAGTTATTCCAAAGTGTCGCTGAAGTATACCTTACACAATTTGCTTAATTGGGTTCAGCCTCATTATTGTACAACTTTTTTTTTTTTTACTTAACTGACAGTTTAAAAGAACAACTCGACAAACTGTTCACACATTGTGTGGACGCTCAAACACACAGCATGCAAATACGAATGTCTGCACAGGGTACACACTGGTCTAGCATCACACTTACACAGACCTGTTCACACGAACACACACACACACACATACTCTCTCTCTCTCTCTCTCTCTCTCTCTCTCTCTCTCTCTCTTTCTCTTTCTCTCTCTCTCTCTCTCTCTCTCTCTCTCTCTCTCTCTCTCTCTCTCTCTCTCTCTCTCTCTCTCTCTCTCTCTCTCTCTCTCTCTCTCAGGTCTGCTTGGTGCTCGGTCTGCCGCGCTCCAGCGACCCGATCTTATTAAAGCCTGTCAGCATAGCTAGCACTATCATAAGCTTTTTATTATTGACTCGGAAAATATGATAATTTGGAAATCACAGGCTGCCTCCTAAAGACTCCACCGTCACTTTCAATTTTAACTGCTCTCCCTTCTCTTAATGGGAATGATGAGATAGCAGAGACTTCCCAAGCTTCACGAGTTCCACATACTTCCCCCTGCCCTCCTCCTCTTCCCAGAATATTTATATATTTATTTTCCCGTTTTTTTTTAATTAGTGCATTATAATTGAGGTGCATCACCTATTGCACCACCAAAGAAAGCTAAAACAAATTTAATTAAAAGCGGTATCTTCTTTCATAGGGGAAATTGAATTATGTTTGAAGTGGGAGAGATTGCCAACTGACGATATTTTTTTCTTTATTAACTCGGCTTCTTCATATTTTGTCGTTCTTTTCCCAGTCACCTGAAAGTAATTTCAATGCAAATTCCTTAATGATAGTAGGCACATCAGCAGTGATGCACTATGTTATGTGATTATATATGTTAAACAGGAACACATCTGCTTTTCTATACCGGCAATCTAAATGAAAATCTGCAATATAAGATTTGATGTACTTGTAGATTGCCATTACCATATGGGGAAAGGCAACTTAAACAGAAAAACAAACGGTGTGTTTATTGTTCCATGACCCACCAACCCCCCCTCCGATTGTCAATATTTCATGTCCCACTCTGGTCTCCCGTCTCGCCCTCTCATCACTGTGCATTCTGGGATTATCTCTCGGTAAATTCTCTGAATTCCCTCAAGTCCTCTGCTGTGCGTGCTCCATAATTCAGCAGGGCACCTCTTCCCTGACCAAACAGGAATTTTAAAACTGCTCCATAATCTCCTCCTAGCGCTTGCCAGCCTAATCAGCGAGCCCACTGTTCCGCCTTCAATATTTTATTGACCCACTGTCTCGATAATGCGTAATCTCAACACCTCATCGCAGCTCAGGAGTTCTGATGGGAGGCCGGCCAAAACAGTGGACAGCCGTGGCAGGACGGGTGGGTGTGGGGCGAGGGATCAGACTGGTACACCTATCCTGTAAAGAAGTGTGGACATTTAAATAAAGTGGAAATTGAGGCCATAGGAGGGGTAAGGTGAGGTCAGTACAGAGTTGTTGTCCAAGAGAAGGCTCTCTGCATGGCTGAAGGGAAGCAGTTTGATAACCCCCCTCCCATGCGTGCACACACACACACACACACACACACACACACACACACACACACACACACACACACACACACACACACACACATAAACACACACCTCACACACGCACACACACACACACACACACGCAGACTTGAGCTTTCTCAATGGGATGTCTACCAACACCAACACCCGAGTTGTAAATATTGAGATCTCTTCAGCCCACCATCATCAAAATGTAAAATACAAGCAAGCATCCCACATAGCCTGAACGAAACAGAATACAATTCTGTATTGTGCTGTTATTATTTAAGGTGCCTTGTGGTGCAGCTCTAATAGCTCTAACAAGGAGCAGGTGTTCATCAAAAACCTAAATGCATTTTCTAGAGTGCATACATTTTTGGGAGAATTGTTGGTGCATTCTCTGCTGCTTTCAATCCTGTGGGCTGAGGGACAAAGATATTACAAATCGCATCTTAAACTCTGCCATGCCTGCTCAGCCAGTGATGCGATTTGAAAGGCCGTTTTCCAGCATTGCACCCCCGCCCCACCCACCTCTCTTTGATCTTGTGTGTGTGTGTGTGTGTGTGTGTGTGTGTGTGTGTGTGTGTGTGTGTGTGTGTGTGTGTGTGTGTGTGTGTGTGTGTGTGTGTGTGTGTCTGTGTGTGTGTGTGTGTGTGTGTGTGTGTGTCAGTTTGCGCATGTGTGTGTGTGTGTGTGTGTGTGTGTGTGATAGTGTGTGTGTGTGTGTGTGTGTGTGTGTGTGTGTGTGTGTGTGTGTTCTGTGTGTGTGTGTGTGTGTGTGTGTGTCTGTGTCTGTGTGTGTGTGTGTGTGTGTGTGTGTGTGTGTGTGTGTGTGTGTGTGTGTGTGTGTGTGTGTGTGTGTGTGTGTATGTGTGTGTGTGTGTGTGTGTGTGTGTGTGTGTGTTTGTCTGTGTCTGGGGCTGTGTGTTTGTGTCTGTGTATGGTTGTGTGTGTGTATTTGTGTGTGTGTGTGTGTGTGTGTGTGTGTGTGTGTGTGTGTGTGTGTGTGTGTGTGTGTGTGTGTGTGTGTGTGTGTGTGTGTGTGTGTGCGTGTGTGTGTGTATGTGTGTGTCTGAGTGCATATGAGGTGTCTGCGTGTCCTAGTTGTCGTACCACCACTGTGGTTTAGAGGGGTGGATTTTTTGGTCCATCGCCCGTCCTTTATTGGCAACACGGAAACCCGAAAAAAATAAGAAAATGACTCAAACCCCTCTCCCCTCAAAAAACTTCTTCCATCTCGTTAGCAAACTATTTTTCATCGGAGTGAAGGAAGGACAGGAAATGTGCTCTGGCTGATCTGCTGTTAACAATCCTCACACCTGCCTACAATTTCACACCGAGTTAAACAACACACGTGGGAAGCTGGGAGGCGGGACCCACCACACATATGTAACTATTCACATTTGCAATTGGAAACAGATGCCATCACAGCCGAGGGGGGATTCCTACCCGGGGCACATCCTGCAAGAGGAGAGACAAACGTGAAAGATGGAAAATTGGCCGAGGCGAGTGTCTCAAAGCTAATGGATGAAAATTACCCCCACCCCCATCCCCCCACCCCTCGTCACAAAGTTTGGACGAGCAAAATGAAATTGCTTTTTTTTCTTTATTTTGTTCATCCACCCCCCCCCCCCCCCCCCCCCTCCCCCTTATTCTTCTCTTCCTCCTCCTCCATTCCTCTCTGCATCTCAATATGAAACGCAGACAGAGAAATTCATCTGTAACGCAGGCATTGTCAGCGCCTCGCAATTTACACCCATCCTTCTCCGCAGCTGTTCCTGTGCTTGATGGCGTGATAAATTAATCTTTTTCCGTGCCATTGCTTCGATTCTTTTAAAAGAATACATTAAAAGACCTTTTTTTCCCCCCTCTCGTTCTCTCCCGCTACTGGAGTAAACATTTTATTTCTGTCTTCCCTCTCAGTCAACATGACAAATCATATCTCTGAGATGAAGAGCCAGGGAAGCTCAAAGAAAGAGAGAGGACGGAGGTGGAAAAAGAAAGAGCGATGGAGAGAGAGGGAGAGCCGGAGAAAAAGAGAGAGGCAAAGGGAGAGACAGAGCTAGAGATAGCAGGGGAGAAAGGGAGAGAGAGAGCGAGAGATCGAGGGGGAGAAAGGGAGGGGCAGAGCGAGAGATGGAGGGGGAGAAAGGGAGAGAGAGAGCGATGAGGGGGAGAAAGGGAGAGAGACAGAGCGAGATATTGAGGGGGAGAAAGGGAGAGAGAGAGCGAGAAATGGAGGAGGAGAAAAGGAGAGAGAGAGTGATAGATGGAGGGGGAGAAGGGAGTGATCGAGGGAGCGAGAGATCGAGGGAGAGAAAGGGGGGGAGAGGGTTTTGGGGAGCTGAAGGATGCAGACTCAGTGAAAGCGTGTGATTTGAGCGTTCGTCAACATTTCCCCAGGGTGAATGTGGTGGTCATAGCTGATCAAGCATAATGTCTGACATCCATCCCTATTGTGAGAGATGATAGAATGAGCAGCTCTCACGCTGATTTCCCTCCAAATGCTCCGCCAGAAAGAAAAGGAAAATATCCGTTCAGCTGCCATTTGTTTCTTTTTGTCTCCTAGAAGTCCCTTATGGAGAACCCGGCCGGCAGGGAAACCACACAACCTAGCTAAAGCGATCAGCACACTTCAAGCATAAAATAAGTTTGGCACGGTCTTAAGAGCAAAATTGAATATGTGCAACGTGTCCCATCTTTTTCCTACGTATGGGGACAAACAGAATTATGATTTACGGTTGAAACACAATTAGGGATGAAGGGGGGGAGGGGTGGAGGGAGGGGGGTTGCACATACCAAACCTGTACCCATCACTTATCTTTTCAAATCAGTTAAAAAACCCAAAGAAAGCCCCCTCGTTTGACTCTCTTCTAAACCTTTAAGCTCCACATGGCAAAGCCCTGCGTCTGCCCGGCTCTCTCCAGGATTGACTTGGCTTCCAGCACAGCCAGGAAGGGGCTTTGGGTGAGAGGGCATATGGGTGCAGCTTCCGAGAGACGGATGAGAGCAAGGGGGATCGGGATCCCCTCGGGGACAATAGGCCCCGAGCCCCCAAACCGCTGGGCCGACCCATCGCTCACGGGCGGCCAGTTCCCCGGAATAAACTATACTTTTATTCTACTGGGAGCGGGGGGGGGAACACATGGGAAAGATCAATCAATGGAGTCTACTGGAGGTAGAGAGCTGGAAAGTGCCGGTTGGCCTTCAGCGCACCGGCGAGAGGAAGGAGCATTGACATGAGTGTCCGGGCCACGGCTGAATGAGCTGTTCCAGCGTTCATTCCAGGAGGGTTGGGGGGACCCAGTGTCTTCTTGGGGTTACTGTCAGTGTGTTTATAGAAGCTCTCTCTCTCTCTCTCTCTCTCTCTCTCTCTCTCCCTCTCTCTCTCTCACGATATCCAAGCACGTTCTTAAATTCTTCATATCTGCTTTGGCTAGCCTCGATATCTCATGTCTTACATCATAAATCCTTTTGCCCGTTTGTTCGAGTCTCCATTCACATACAAATGAAGTCTCTCTTTAAAAGCAATTGTCCGCAAAGCGTTGAGAATTTCTATTTCATATACCAAGGAGCACACTTCCCAAGCAGCCGGAGTGGAGCGAGGATTTACTACCCATCGGGTTATAGGCAGTGCTGGCGAACACTCAGCTTATGCTGTATTACCGCACCTCCAACACCAGCGCTACATCGCGCAATAGACGCACTCTGCGCAAAGTGCTGTGTTACTCCAATTTTCTTTAAGCTCTCGGGAAGATCTTGAATCCATTGTCAACTCAGTCGGCGAGGTGGAGTGTATTAAATCATTCGAGTTCCCTTTGAGATCAACAACTAGCCGTCGAGCGGTTACACATGGGAGGGGTGTAGAGGCAAACCGCGACGCCGTCAGACGGGATAGATTTGATCGGTGGCTGTCGAGCATTCACATGCGTAGATTGGGTGGGGTGGATGGATGGGGCCACTGACTAGTCACTAGGGGGTTTGACATCTAGCAGAACGGCTCTTGGTCTGATACCCAATCAATGGATTTACGCTAAATCTATCAAATATAGAAGAAGCAGAAATATAAGTAGTACTACTAGTTGCCGTCTTGGAGAGACTGGCTCATCTGGGCCATTAGAGGGAGAGCTGGCTCCTCGTGCCATAGATTGTGATATTGCGGAAGCCAACAGAAGACTCCTGTTGTGACCAAATTAAAGGATATTCTTTTGTTTGATAAACACCACAGGGGAGACTAGAGGAAGGAAGAAATCATCTTTCGCCGCTGTGATTTCACTCTTCGCACTTTTATTTTTTATTTTCATTTCATGAATGAAGGGATGTGAGGCTTCGAGAGGAGGCCCCCTACACAGAAGCAATTAAACGGCTGGTTGTGTGAGGGTCCTTTTTTGCTGGAAAAACAACCTCAATCTGGGTGAGGTTAAAGGTTAAATAAAATATATCACAGGTTTGATAGTGACTCTTGTAACATGTTAATGGATGGTTAAGCCTGTTATAAAGAACAAACCTAGGACCAGGTTGGGTTTTAATCACTCACTTGAACATGTCCATGTTTAAAAATTTGGTAATAAAGACGTTTTTGATTCATTAGGGGAGAGCATCCCAGAGAAACAGTGAATATGCCAACGTTATCATGCAATAAGAACACAAAGTGGAATCCATTGTGTAAATCATTCGGTAGCTTTAAGGCATTTGTAATTCCTGGGTCAACCTATTTTACCAAGATCAAACCTCCCGCTTTGCTGGCTTCCCCCAGACCAGCTCCAGACTGCATTTGCATGACTGATGCAATCCGCGGCAAGGTTTTGCTGCCTTTTGTCACGCGGGAAGATACGTGTCAGCATCTCCTTTTCCTTTCCTTTTTCTGTTGCATAATTGCAGCGGCAATCACGGCGAGGCGTGTTAGGGAACATGTCGAACATTTATGGAAAACGGAGTAACGCTGTTGTTGTTGTTGGTAAATTAGCATCATCATGCAGTCAGTGTGCAGGATGACATAAGAGAGAGAGAGTAAGAGAAAGAGACAGAGAGAGAGAGAGAAAGAAGGTAAGGGAGAGAGAGAGAGAGAGAGAGAGAGAGAGAGAGAGAGAGAGAGAGAGAGAGAGAGAGAGAGAGAAAGAGAGAGAGATAGACTTTAAAGGAGAGAGAGAGTGTAAGGGAGAGAGAGAGAGAAAAAGAGAGAGAATAAGAGTGAGAGAGAGAAAAAGAGAGAAAGGACGAGAGATAGAGGGAAAGAGAGAGAGAGAGAGAGAGAGAGAGAGAGAGAGAGAGAGAGAGAGAGAGAGAGAGAGAGAGAGAGAGAGAGAGAATGTGTGGGGGGGGAGAATGTGAGGGAGAGAAAGAAAGAATAAGAGAGCGAGAGAAAGAGAGAATGGGTCGTCGCCTGCTGCTTCCTGTTTGGCGTCCTGATTGTGTGTTTGGAGACGTAGAGGAGGAGTGTGGGCTGTGAAAGAGGATGCTAGAGATAATTTTTCTATTTTCTTTCAGCGAGAACGAAGGAACTATTAGTAATGCACTATGGCTACAAATGAGAAAGAGGACACACCACGTAGAGAGAAGGAGAGAAATGAGAGAAAATGAGAGTGAGAGAGAGAGAGAGAGAGAGAGAGAGAACGAGAGAGAAAGAGGAATGAGAGAGGGATAACAGAGTGTCTAAAGATGTCACCTTAGGAATACGATAGACAAATACTATAAGCGGCAACGTTTTTCATTCATTCATAAATAGTGTCAAAGAGAGACGCTAAACAACAATGCGGGTGGTGTGCATGTCAACGTATTAATGTGCGTGCGTGTGTGTTTGTGTGTGTGCTGCCATGCGTGTGTGTTTGTATGCGTAAACGCTTTGAGGCTACTTTGCAACGACTCATTTTGGCTATCTCGTAGACAAGCAAGGGTGCTTGGTCTTATTCGTCTACCATGAGGGATTAGTGTACGGACCTCATCTCCACTCAATTATTATTGGTATTATTCAATAGAACATATTCAAATTTATTCCATAATAACTTTCCCTATCAACATCTGATTGAGAAGAAAACCCTTCTTGAGGAACCGATCCTGATCATCTTGACAGACTATAATATGGAACAGCGTATGCCCAAGAAAGCTGTGCCTACACACCCATCTCATCGCTGAATAATTGTATCTCCCATCTCCTTTTCATCTGTTTTCACATATATATATATATATATATATATATATATATATGTATACATAGATATATGTTACAGGAGTCTGGAATATTATTTTCAATCCTACATCCAGTTCTCCACATAATGTGTCGGAAACCAAATGCTTTAATGAACAGGAAGACACAATTCATATCATTCCCCTCCGTTCACAGTCGAGTCATTAATGGATGCTGAGTGGAAGTGAAAGCAAGGGTATTTTCATGTTTCCTTCCCTCCTTCTCTTCTCTCGTTCTCTCACTTTTTATTCCTCCCATTTTTCCGTTCGAGCCAGGGACCACAGGTAAATTGGCTACCGGAAAAGAAGAAGAAAAAACAATTACAAAAGCTGTGCTCCTGAAAGAAGAATGAGTCTCTCTCTCTCTCTCTCTCTCTCTCTCTCTCTCTCTCTCTCTCTCTCTTTCTTGACCCGTAATGAAGTGGAAAGTTGACATGTCGGCTTTGTGTGACTCACAGATTTGAATGGGAGGAAATGGCTCGTCTGTACTGTCAACCGGCGGGAAAAGATTGCCAATTATGAGTGTGAGCCTCTTTATAGCGGCTGTCTAAAACACTGATGGACAAGGATGGCCCTACATATTCAATTGATTGATGAATATGCATTAATGCTTTGCAAGACTACCTTGAATATTTAGTGTTTTCTTCACTGAAAGTGTATTGCGCTGTTTAGGAATATTATTATTTGCAACGAAAAAAGGTGTTGTTTGTTTTTCGTTAACTTTAAGTTAAAAATATGCGCAGCAGGACTTTGCTAACCTACAGGGGCCATTTTGTGGTCAATCTAACATTTGAACATTTGTTGTATGGCAAAAACGGTCTGTTAATTTCATATTCACGCTCCGTCCAGATGCTTGATGTAATTAACCTATGATCTATTAGCTTGCATACAATATTGTGAGTTTGAATCGATTGTTGATGTACAGTTTCTAGAGACATACAGCCACTGAGCATAGAGTGCAGAACTGTATGTAGATTTCCAGCTTGCTCTTTGCCGGTCAATCGGCATTCACAACCTTGACATGGATCGATGCTTTCCAGCATCCAATGTATAATCAACTCATGAATTGCATAACATACATTGAATAAAATTAGATGACCTCTAACTCTGGTGCCCACAAATTAATGATAGAGAGAGAGAGAGAGAGAGAGAGAGAGAGAGAGAGAGAGAGAGAGAGAGAGAGAGAGAGAGAGAGAGAGAGAGAGAGAGAGAGAGAGAGACACACACACACAGAGAGAGAGAGAGAGAGAGAGAGAGAGAGAGAGAGAGAGAGAGAGAGAGAGAGAGAGAGAGAGAGAGAGACACACACACAAAGAGAGAGAGAGAGAGAGAGAGAGAGAGAGAGAGAGAGAGAGAGAGAGAGAGAGAGAGAGAAAACACGAGAGTGTTATCCAGGTGGCCTCAGACTTCAGTGGGAATGCACTTTGCCCATGTATCCATCCTTGTTAGTGGAGCTGCTGCATATCTGTGAGCCGTGCACAGCTGGTGTGGCTGCAGCTCCTGGGACGTGGTGCTTATGTGCCAGACCTGACATGAGGACCCGTCTCCCTGCCAAGAAAATTACTCCTGTAGATCTTTGATTAAATATCACTTAATATCATGAGGATGATGGTAAAATAGTTTTTTTATTAAAGATGTCAAAGCAGCTATTAATATGATTTTTTTCAAATATACAAATTGTATAGTGTGAAGCAGTGTCATGACTTCAGTATGTATCTGTGTGTGTGTGCGTGTGCGTGTCTGTGTCTGTGTCTGTGTGTGTGTGTGTGTGTGTGTGTGTGTGTGTGTGTGTGTGTGTGTGTGTGTGTGTGTGTGTGTGTGTGTGTGTGTGTGTCAGTTTGGGGGGGTGCGTTTATTTCTGTGGGATTGTGTCTATGTGTGTGTGTGTGTGTGTGTGTGTGTTTTTGTGTGTGTGTGTTTGTGTGTGTGTGTGTGTGTATGTGTGTGTATTGGTTTGTTTGTGTAGGTGTGTGTTTGCCTGTGTGTGTACGTCACCAAACTCACACTGTTTTATTCTCATTTTAATAATCCTTTTTTGAAAGCTACTTGCAGTGTTGTCAAGGTTACAAATACTGATGGCACCCAAAGGAGCAGAAAACATCGATACCTACACTTGTTTCATCACTCCTATTTATGTGCCCGGGCTGCAGCGATTGTTACGCAGACATTCCTGTGTAGCTGGACTGTTGTGCCCAAAGTCACGCTCATTCCATTTCAAGTCCGTCTCGGGCGGCTCTTCTGTGCGATGAAACATCAACATATAGAACAGAACGCCATAGTTTTCCGCAAAACCCAAATAGTGTAACATTGTCTTCTGTTTGTACTGCACGTCGTGTGATCATCAGAAAGCAGGGAACACAGTGTCTTGCATACGACATGTTTTGCTTTCTGCCGAGCTCTGTGTTGTGGCAACAGAAACAAAGGGGAGAGAGTGTGAGAGACAGGGTTAGAGACAGAGAGTGAGGCACAGATAGAGAAAGAGATAGAGACAGAGATATACAGAGAGTGCAATTTAGTCATCGAGATAGAGGTAGGGATATAGAGAAAGAGATAGTGATAGAGATTAATTTGTAATAGGGATAGTGAAAGTGGTAGGGTTAGAGATAGCGATAGTGACAGTGATAGAGATAGTGATGGAGACAGAATTAGAGAGCAATAGTGACAGATAGCAATGTAGATATAGATAGTGATAGAGTGACTGAGAGAGATAGAAATAAGAAAGTCGTAGGGATAGTGATAGGGATAGCTATAGAGATAGTGATAGTGATAGATAGCGATTGCGATAGTGATTGCAAAAGAGATAGATAGTGGTAGAGCAAGTGATAGAGATAGTGACAGAGACATTGATGGAGTTAGAGATAGTGATGGTGATAGAGATAATAAAAGAGATAGTAAAAGAGATAGCGATAGCAATAGTAATAGAGATAGCAAAAGCGATAGGGATAGTGATAGAGATAGCGGTAGAGATACTGATAGAGATAGCGATAGAGATGGTGATAGAGATAGCAATAGTGATAGAGATAGTGATAGAGATAGCGGTAGAGATACTGATAGAGATAGCGATAAAGTTGGTGATGGGAAATAGCAATAGTGATAGAGATAATGATAGCAATAGCGATAGAGATAAGGATAAAGATAGCGATAGAGATAGCGATAGAGATAGCGATAGTGATAGCGATAGTGATAGAGATTGTGATAGTGATAGAGATAATGATAG
>NC_044060.1:12000408-12002908 GCF_902167405.1 Gadus morhua
GTTCCTCCACGGAAAATTGCCTCTTTTGGTGTTCCCGTCCAGGCAGCAAACCCTTTCAAATCATAACCAAAGACGAACACACCAAGAGGTTGGAAATGTCAAACAGTCCTCTTTTCTCCTACCCACGCCCAAATCCCCCCTCGCCTCCCACCCCCCCCAACACACAGACACCTTCAATTCCATTGGCGTTTCACAAGTCCATTTTTCCACACCTCTTTTGTCCCCCTCCCCCCTACCCCCCACCCACCACCAACCCACCCGTCCTTTTCAGCTGAAGATGGAGAGGGTGAGGCAGTGGTGCCAGCAATGTCACGGCTGGAGAAAGCCCATCCCAGATAGAGGGGGTCTGTGTATAGAGTCAATCAGAGATGTACAGACCCTTGATTGCCATTGACATTTACCGGGGGCCAATTTCCAATTAATCTTCAAGGGCCTCCACCTCTTGAAGCCTGATTACGATTCAGGCATCCGTCCCCGTACCTACCCCAGCCGACAAACTGGCTAATTTGTGATTGGCCGTGTGTCAGGCAGAGACTGTCTCCTTTATCGGTGATGGATGGAAACATCGGAAAAGGAAAGAGATGGACGTGGAAGGGTGAGGGAAAGAGGGATCACTGCCTAGTCCGTCAGGCTTCATTGTGCAGTCGGTTGGATATTTGAGATGTATGTTATGTAAAGACTACATCGACATACAAAACAGTCAACAACATGCCAAATTGAAATGTACGTATTTTGCCCTTTTCCCAGTCTTGTTCAGGGCTTTGATCCTCCTGTGGTGTTTATTTGTGATCCAGCGCTTGCTAGCCCGCCTCATGCAACTCTTCCTGAGAGCTTTGGCTAACTGCTTTAGCAGCCTAGTGCTGCCCATTGTTGTTTAGCTAAATGTCAATCACCAGGAGTGAGGCGGGACAAATCAAAATCTCATAACAAAACCAGTGGCTGAGCTGAAACATTTGCCGTGGCGCCTTCTCGCCGTCAGCTAAAAGAAAGTGAGCTAAATAATTGTAAACATCAAATACGCCCACGGTCTGGCTTTTTCTTGTGTTCCCAACTATAACCGGGAGAGGGATAACTAGGCTGTTCAAGCTGTATATTATCTGAGCACCCCACGTTTGGAGTTTAAAAGAGAGAGAAAAGAAGGAGGAGAAGCAGAAAACGTGAAACATTTGGTCGATTATTATTAACTTGATTCTGGGTGATTTAATATTAGCCGTAGTCGTTCGTGTCTTAGGTGTTTCTTGGTACGTATACAGGTGGGACACGGCGAGATGCGGTGTTGTTCAGGGAGATGCGCCACATAGCGTGTTATCCAGGAGGCTTTATTGTGAATGAATCCCACTGTGAGCGTGGACACATACATAGAGACACGCAGCCCACACACTGACAAACACTTTCAATTCAGTCCTCCTGACCCACATAATACTCACAGAGAGAGGGGGGATGCAATGCATTCAAACAGACCCGGCAGCACACACACACGCACAGGCATGGACACACTCAGGAAAGCACACCTACACACACACACACACACACACATGCATTCCTCACACACATATGAGGTGAGAGAGAGAGAGAGACAATAAACAACGAGAGTGGATGTAGTAGTGTTAAATTATGCCGGGCTCTTTTTGATTCACATTAATAACCACATTCACACATCTCCACTCAGTACACAGTGTTCGGCACTGTTCTGCTCCGAACAAACAAAACAAATAGGCCTGCGACATACAAATATAACAAATATAACACGTTTAAGCACACGCAAGCAACTCAACTAACTAACCCTGCTCAATATTGAATATCAACAACAGGTTCATTTCATATGCATATCTACATTCACATGTAGATATAAACCCACACAGACCCATATGGACCCACACGGACACACACCCACACATCCTTCCCAAAACAGTGCTTTATAAATGATAATAGTACATTCAATTTATCTTGCGCTTGTTTAAACATGTGTGAGGTCACTTAGCAGAATGAGATTATCATGCCAGTGCAATCTGGTTGCTGGCGTAGCGAACACACATTTTAACGAAACACACATTTTAGGCAGATACTTTCTAATAGTTATATAACAGTTTATGTTCCTGCTTTATTTCTTCCTTTCTTTCACAACTGCGACCATGGCATCACATAGAGAGACCTAGAACGAGAGACAGGGAGAGAGAGAGAGAGAGAGAGAGGGAGAGGGAGAGGGAGAGAGAGAGAGAGAGAGAGAGGTAGAGGGAGAGAGAGAGAGAGAGAGAGGGAGGGAGAGGGAGAGGGAGAGGGAGAGGGAGAGGGAGAGAGAGAGAGGGAGAGAGAGGGAGGGAGGGAGAGAGAGAGAGAGAGAGAGAGGGAGAGAGAGAGAGAGAGAGAGAGAGAGAGGGAGGGAGAGAGAGAGAGAGAGAGAGAGGGAGAGAGAGAGAGGGAGGGAGAGAGAGAGAGAGAGATAGCAGCAGGGGCAGCAGTATTCCCAGCCTGTCCCTCTTGTCTCACCCCCTGCACCGGC
>NC_044060.1:12007908-12010408 GCF_902167405.1 Gadus morhua
CAAACCTGTTCTTTTTTTTTCCTTTTTTTTGTCCATATCCGTGCTAACAATCGCAAAAAGGGATGCTATACAATGTATCACCTTGTTACTCCTGTGAAAAAAGAAAAACAAGAAAGAAATATATATATTCTTTGCTTTTCATTCTACCAGCTACTCCGATAGACTCTAACGCTGTAAAATGTGATCCCTGAATCCTACGTTGGTTTTTATAAGATTCAGTACCAGCAGCAATATAATATATTTCTTGACAGACCGGGCGAACGCCGTAGCGAAGAAAGATAGTGAGAGCCACATGATAAAGTAACCCACCCCACACCTCCTCCCCCCCATCTCCTCTTATGGGCCCTACTATATAGAGACCCCTGCACACAGTTCACAGAGAGGCAATGACAGGCTCCTGCACCCACATCCGACCAGACGCTGCCCTGGGGAGAAGGGGGGGGGGGGGGGGGGGTGTCACCATGTGGTGCGCACATATGTGGCCCCAGCCTCCCAGCAGGACGCCATGACACCACTGACCACCGTGTCCTACAGGAATCTGTCAAGCACACACACATGCACAGGCACGTGCACACACATATAGACACACACGCACACACACACACGCAGTGACCACTAGCAGCAATAGCAGCAATGGCACTTGAGCGACTGCACTTGCCACACACACTTGCCAGGCAGCGTTCAAACCAGCACGAAGAATGAAATATCTCTCTCTCTCTTTATATATATATTTATCTATACACTATATATATTGTTTATGTATTTATATACTGTATATACTGCATGTATGTATATACTGTATATAAATACAAAATCATCAGAGATGTGTCCTAGAATGTCCTATTTGTGGGGTTGCGTTGTCCGTGGCGTTGTGTTTTTAATCTCGCAAAAAAACAATACAAACCTCACACCAAACACCAAATAAACCAATGCATCTCCGAGCGATATCAGCCTTGATCTGCGTGAAAATGAATCACTCTGTGCTTCAATTTCTCTCTCATCTACTCGCCTGCCCCAGCCTACAAAAACCCAGGCGGAGCCGTAGCTCATATTTTTCTCTGACAATAGGGGCGACGGTGAAACGGCGCTGAAAAGGCGATATAATAAATGCTACGCGAGAGGTACAAGGCAAGGCAGTGCAATGCTTGAAAACTGTAACCTTTTTCAGATGCTGATTTAGTATTCATTATTAATGACCTTTCCCTATCTGAGCAAAGCTGTCGCCAGGAAGCCCCCCTCTCTCTCTGTTTCTCCCCCTCTCTCTCTCTCTCTCTCTCTCTCTCTCTCTCTCTCTCTCTCTCTCTCTCTCTCTCTCTCTCTCTCTCTCTCTCTCTCCCCCTCTCTCTCTCTCTCTCCATCTCTCTCTCTCTGTCTCTCTCCCCCTCTCGTGTGTTTGCGTGTGATGGAAGCCGAGGCAGACGCTGTGGCCTTGTTCTTTCTCATTCTCTCGCTCACAGCTTCCCTCACCGAGCGCGTCTCTTCCGCAGAACAGAAAAGTGTTCTGTTTGTCCCACTCTGTGTCCACACTGAGAGGAGCTTTGGTAGTTACGATGGTATGACGAGGTGTTGAAAATGTTTGAGGCAGGCATGGTGGGAACTAGCAGGAGGTGAGAGAACGTACAGACAGACAGTATAACGGACAGAGGGACAGACAGAGAGACGGGGACAGATACACAGACAGGCATACAGGCAGATGGTGAAGGAGATACTCAGAAAAAAGGGTAGACAGACAGGCAGGCCGTGAAGGATAGCAGCAGATGAGCAGACGGTTGACAAGTGATCGACCAAGATGATGACTGAATCTGCACTATCGACACGGTTAGACTGACTAACAGACAGTTACAGAGGGGGAGAGAAGGACAGGGAGCTAGCAGACAGACTAACACGGGTATATAGACAGTGGAAGATGGGGAGAGGAAGACAGGCAGCAGGACAGACAGACAGGCAGGTAGACGGTAAAAGAGGGAGGGTACGCACACAGGCAGTGCAGGATACCAGCAGATGGGTAGGCAGACAGACACACAGACAATAACTGAGGGAGGGAGAAAGACTGACAGAGAGACAGATAGGCAAGCAGATAGACTGACAAACGCACACAGACCGGCAGTACCAGACAGAAAATAAGACAGACAGGGAGAGGACGACAGACAGACAGACAGACAGACACAGACAGACAGACAGACAGACAGACAGACAGACAGACAGACAGACAGACAGACACAGACAGACAGACAGACAGACAGACAGACAGACAGACAGACAGAGACAGACGTACGTGGGCGCCTTCCTGTCTCTCAATCACTTGGCATTTGCTGGCTTCCATCTCATCACCAGCCTTTCTCATGCTAATGAACTTAAAGATCAGCCATGCGTGATGCACACTGCGCTTCTCTACGACAGTATCGGCTTTGTGCATATGCAGGCGAAACGTGCACATTTGTGTGTCTGTGTGTCTGTGTGATTGTGTGTGTGTGTGTGGGTGGGCGAACGTTTTCACCTC
>NC_044060.1:12015408-12020408 GCF_902167405.1 Gadus morhua
CATCTCACTTCACGGAGACGACCGGCGCCTTGACAACGATTTTACCGGGGAAGCCACCGAGAGAGAGAAGGAGAGAAACAGTAAGAGAGAGAATGAGAAAGTGAGTAAGAAGAGAGGTGGGTGGTGATGGTGAACGGTGGGGGGGGGGGGGGGGGGGGAGTTTGTTGGACGACCATAATGGTAGCATAGCTTACATAATCATGGTGACACTACCCACTGAACATAATTACAATGATTTGTAACCTCCTACCTCACACTCGTATTAAAAAATATGTCTGGAGGCGAGTCAGGCGTGAGGCGCGGCCGCCGTCCCACGTGAATGAGAGGGCGGCCCTCGGGGGTCCGGGATAGCAGGGGGGGGGGGGGGGGGGTAGTGCTTGGAGAGCAGACCACAGCGTCATGACAAAGAAAGCAAAGAACCAACCGACCAACCACCACCCACCGACCGAGCCGCTCCAACCGACCCCACCCGAACCACCCCGCTGGGGGCCAGGCCACGTCGTGGGAACGGGATGACATTACCGGGAGAGAGAGAGAGAGAGAGAGAGAGAGAGAGAAGAGAGAGAGAGAGAGAGAGAGAGAGAGAGAGAGAGAGAGAGAGAGAGAGAGAGAGAGAGAGAGAGAGAGAGAGATAGGGAGAGACAGACAGACAGACAGACAGACAGACAGACAGACAGACAGACTGAGAATAGAGAGCGAGAGAGTCACTCAGGCATTTATTATAGCATTACTTTTTCACCGTATGTACACATTGGTATTGTGTTGTGTTACATTTCATTTAATTTTGTCATTTTGTGCTTAGATATTTTTTCTGTACTATTTTACTTTGTGCTTTACCAATGTTAATGTACATTTTATGTACCAATAAAGCCCTTTGGATCTTGAATCTTGAATCTTGAATCTTGAGAGAGAGAAAAAGAGAGAGATCCAGCTCAGAGAGAGAGGGAGACAGAGACAGAGAGAGAGAGAGAGAAAGAGCGAGCCAGGAGCTCACCTTTTGTTATTTAATGGTGGGCTAATTTGAAAGGGGGGATGGTATAGGTGGGGGTATAACTAAGCATCATAGCCACATAATGAAAACAGACACTTCCACCTTATGAGCATCATAGCTGCCGCTGTAGCTGGGGCCGTGTGATGATGTCGTTTGGTCGAAGACATTGGACCATAACTTGTGTCCACTTCGGTTTCCCGCTGCCCATCGTTGGAGGCTTGGTCAATGCCCTGTGGTCCGGTGTATGCGCTGCAGGAGACTGAGGGAAATATAATAGAACAGTATTGCTTTCTTACAGCGTTCGGTGACTTCAGTGACACATAATGTGCAAAATAAAGTATATATATTTATTTTTTTATTTTTTTTCGCTTACAATCTAGTTAAGGGGGCCATTGTGAGACCAACACTTTACGTGTTAGCTGCTATTAAGGGCTGTGTGTCCAAAGGGCACTGACTGAAACGTAGTGTGCCTATAGGATGTAACTAGAAGGCTACTGTGTGTTGTGTAAGCCATCAAGACAAAGCACAAGTGTACACTGCAGACAGTTTGTTATGCATGACACATTGCCAATCGAAAAAGAAAGGAATTGCACGTGTAGCATCCCAGAGATGAACACAGCATTTGTTCTAGTCACTGAGACCTGATGTTGGAGATTAGATATGAACCAATATACGTACATTTTCCTGTTTCCAAGCGTGGAAATAACATTTAACGGAGAGATGATTGTTTGGACCTGTTACAAATGAACACAATCATATTTCCTTTCACACTCTAGTATTCTCGTCTTTGCAAGTTGTCACTGATCAGCATCAAGGCTCAGAATACTAATATTTACAATAGTTTAATGTGACATTCCTATTGCACGGCTTAATGCAAAGCATTTCCCTGCGACATTCAACTTACTATTGTCAGAAAAGTATGCCTGAATAATATAATCATACCATCATACTATATGCACCTATAGAGCAAAATATTCAATAGCTTTTCGTCCCATCCCTTATAGGTCAAGGGTATTCAGAAACAATAGCGCAGCGTAAACAAATGGATAACGTTCACTTGAGAGAGAGCCACCTTCAAATGCTAGTAAAAATATGTTTGGTGGTCAATACTTTTTTAGGAATTTATTGTTATTTATTATCGAGTTCATAACCAGTTTAGTTTTTTTATGAATGTATTTTTAAATCGGTTAAATCGGAATAAATATTCTGGCTACCGAGAGTTTATTTTATCCTTAATCTGCCTTCAGTATAATTATTTCACTGATTTCTGTTGTATCTTTAATTGCAGTGCAATGGGAAGTGGTAAACACTACATTCATGGTTCTGTATGTAAGTGTGTGTGTGTGTGTGTGTGTGTGTGTGTGTGTGTGTGTGTGTGTGTGTGTGTGTGTGTGTGTGTGTGTGTGTGTGTGTGTGTGTGTGTGTGTGTGTGTGTGTGTTCGTGCGTGTACGTGCGTGCGTGCATGTGTGTGCCTGCGTGTGTGTATTTTTCCAGACGTGCCCCTCTACGCCACTCGGCGGTGCTCACAGACTTTCTCTTGAATTCCTGCATCACTAGAAATCCCAACAAATTGTCCTCGTTGCAATGCAAGAGACTCCCTTTTAATTTTGTCTTTTTGTTGTGTTTTTTTCTTTACAGCTAATCCATTTGCAACCTCACCCAGAATGTTTCATCAGCGCCTTCTAGTTTAAAGAATGGATACGTTTCAGCACCACGGAGCTGTCCACAAACAACCAAAAGTTCAACATCCAAACGCGTTTCTTTTCGCCTTGGATAAAACGTTGTATTCTAGAAACAAATAAATCAGAGGATCCATATCGCCTGTTAAACATGTCAAAACTAATGTTTGACTAAAATATGCATGTTAGTACGGGACATCTGACATGCCAACAGAAAACACAAAGAGGACCGTGACCATGTCGACGCAACGTTTCGTCGTTTTCCACCCGGGCTCAACCAGGGGAAATAGGTTTTTGGTTTTGGTTATATAAGCGGAAAACGTGACCGGCAAAAGCTAACAAAAAAAATACATGAGATAATTATTTTTGAAATGTAATGCAAGAGGTAATGAATTCACAGTACGTGGGGTGTGTGTGTTATTTGCTGTGAGACGAGCACAAAGAACAGTATTCTCTATATTTCTCTATTTATAGAGCCCCTTCTCTGGTTGGACCGTACCATCGCGGCTACACAGGAGGAGAGGGGAAGAAAACGCTGTATTTCCAAACACACCGAGCTCCTGGCGGTCTCCCGTCTCATCAAACCACCCCGCGAAGCTGGCGGAGGGTGAGCCTGCCCTGTCCGTTTAAACCGAGAAGACACCCATACCGACTCCTCAATGCAAAAAAAAAATAGAAAAGGGTGCCAAGAAACTGGGACGAGGGAACGTGGGTGTAAATAGGCAGCGAACGCTCTTGGTCTCTCTCTCTCTCTCTCTCTCTCTCTCTCTCTCTCTCTCTCTCTCTCTCTCTCTCTCTCTCTCTCTCTCTCTCACTCTCTCCCTCTCTCTTTTTCTCCCTCTCTTCCCCTCAATCTCTACACTCACTCTCGCACACTCGTGCTCCTCTATTTGATGAAATCCATGAACGACTTATTGAGCACAGGACATTAAAATAAGGAACAAGCTTCCATCGGGGGACCAGCAGCAGCAGCACCAGCTCACACCTCCTCCTCCATCCCCTTTCGTCCACAGCTGCATGTGTATTCAGATCAATGTAAATATTGGTTTTGGTACAACGAGAGCGGAATCGGCTCTGGCACGGCTACTCGGACCCACATTTTGACTTCGAGACTTTCCATCCAGCTTGTCCTCCCGCCTCCTCGTCCTCTTCTCCTTCTTCTTCTTCTTCTTCCTCTTCTTCTTCTTTTTGCGTCCACGACTGCTCCATCCTGCTGCTGTACCAGCTCAACTCCCTGGCCGGTCCGAAGATGGCAACTTTAACCAACGGACAGGTGGACGGCTCGCTGCACGGCGTGGGCATGGTCTCCGTCAGCACCAACGGCCTGGTGAACGGATTAAGCCACAGCCACAGCCCAGTGGGCTGCGCGGCCACCATCCCCATGAAGGACCACGATGCCATCAAGCTGTTCATCGGGCAGATCCCGCGGAACCTGGACGAGAAGGACCTGCGGCCTCTGTTCGAGGAGTTCGGCAAGATCTACGAGCTCACGGTGCTCAAGGATCGCTTCACGGGCATGCACAAAGGTGGGTGATCGGGTCTCTCTCGTCTCTGGCACACACATGGACATGTGTTGTGCTCCTGGGGTTGGTTAAATATGTGTGTCGTAGCTGATTTATTTTAAGTTGATTTTACGTGTATTTGTGGTGTATATTTGTAGCACAGGCTGTTTGATATAGGTCTTTGTGCGTAAAACTTAGTCGTGAAATTAGCAGTCAAATCGGGCATACAAACATGCTACTACCTGTGGCTGTTAATGCTCCAAATATATTTTTGGTTTTATTTAAGAATCCCCCCACAAAATTATTTCTCGGTTCATTTTTTTCTATTTCGTCCCGTCTCCTCACAAATCAGCCCGAGTCACGACACCATTCATTTATGTAGGGCGATACGAGCGCCAGCCCCGCTCCTATGTGGACGGTGTGTGTGTGAGCCATAGTATTCCGTCACGCGCGCCGCGGCGTGCCCGTGCCGTGCCGCCTAATCAACGGTTTAACCCCAAGTTTCCACGATGCATCGCCTGCTACGAGGATGTGTTCTCCCGCGAACGGCGCCGCGAACACTCTGTTGAGCGTATACCGTACGCGTGCGTGCGTTCGTGCGCGCGTGTCGTGTTCTTGCATATAGTGAGGTAGCGATATATGGCGAGAGTTGGGGGGGGGGCACCGTGGACCCCTAGACATTATACAGCGCTTTTTATTGTATATTATTCTGGTGGTGGGGGGGAGCCATGCACTGTTAATTCAATCACCATGTTTATAATAAGTGTAGCCCAAAGCGAGAAGTATTTTTAAATGTATTACAAGGTCCCTTTGTGTTTGATTCAAAT
>NC_044060.1:12027908-12032908 GCF_902167405.1 Gadus morhua
GTGGTGGTATTTTTGACTATTTAAGGATTGCGATAATTAAAAATTGCATCATTTATAATATGTGTTTGTATGTATTTGGGTCAGGGAATTCTTTCTTTTTTTCCGCTCATTTATTCCACATTTTGAGTGCTCTCTCGTCTTCCCCAAGCATCATGTCCTCCGCATCGATGTTTAATTGACAAATCTAACATGTCATTTTAAAATTTAAATCAGCATGTCAAAAGTCAACTAGTTCATATACTACTTGTTCATATAATGGTGAAATAAACACATTGTCAACCAATGAGAAGTCTGCCCACCGTGCTTCAGAAAGCCCCAGTGGCGTTATATCCCCGACGCGGCAGATCTGGGTCTGTGGGGGGGGGGGGTTACTGGCGGGGCAGGACCTCTCCGGGGAGGGGGGGGGGGGGGGGGGGGGGGGGGGTGTTCTGTTTGTCTGAAAACACAAAGCAAAAAGAATACACCTCAGAGGATGTGGTGCTTGTCGGGGTCGAGACACGCGTCCAACTTTGTTCTTGTCGCCGAGAAGGAGGGCGAGGACCGGGACAGTGTCATAGTGTACACTTCTCTCTAAGCTGCCACTGCCACGGCTCTGAGTGTCACTGATTCAATTCACTTCCTTTACATCTCCCCTTCATGTCTATTTCATGTGGCAGTTAAAAATGCACCGCGTTGACTTGTAAGAGGAAGGTGGGGAAGGGGGGGGGTTAGGGCCTTTCTCAAAGATCTGCCCTCAATTATTCAGCAGCAGGTTGGATTCTTAAAATGGAGGATGATTAATAACGCACAGAGAAGTTTCCACCGGGTCTGGGGGCAGGGGGCTTGTGCAGGTCTTGATTAAGTTTGCAGATGATCCTACCAAACAGCCTAATTTAGGCTGTTTTTTGCCTTGACTTGCACTTCCTCACTTACAGTATTCGTCACTCAAGCTATGACCCGGTGCATTAACTATGTGTTTTTTTATCTAGTAGAAAAAGTAGTTTGGAAGGCAAGAACGCATTTTAGATGATATTGCACTTTCCTAATTGATTTTCAGCTTATCAAAGGACATTATTTGCATATATAGCATTTCTGCTTAACCTAATTGTCTTCCATTTGGAATCTCTAAAGACAAGAACTTGGAGTACTCCATGACGCTACTTCACACGGACATTATGCATGGACATTATATGTCTCATGTTCCATTGAGGAGCACATCCAGGCTATACCCTATACCCTATCTGTCTGGTTACAGATAGACCAAAATGGATATAGAGGCTGAGGGAGATGGTGCAAGAGAGAGTAAAAGAGAAGCGAGAGAGAAAGGGAGAGAGAGAGAGAGAGAGAGAGAGAGAGAGAGAGAGAGAGAGAGAGAGAGAGAGAGAGAGAAATGGAGAGAGAGAGCAAGGGAAGGAAAAAGAGAGCGAGAGAGTATTTGAGGGATGTTGAAAGAGAGAGTGATGTAAGAGAATGTGTTAAGTGTGTAGAGGTGGGGGGTGTATCTTTGCAAGAGAAGGTGTGCTGGGCGGGGGGCTTGTGTGTGTGTGTGTGTGTGTGTGTGTGTGCGTGCGTGCGTGCGTGCGTGCGTGCGTGCGTGCGTGCGTGCGTGCGTGCGTGTGTGTGTGTGTTACTGGAGGGATTGAAGACAGGGAAACATTATCAATAGATATGAAGGTAGAGGGGAAAAGGAGGAAAGTGAGGGAACCAATAAGAAGCGGGGTCTGAAAACTCCCAAAATTGTTTGAGAGAGAAGACCGAGAGAGAGAGAGAGAAGCAAGGGACAGAGAGAGAAACAGAAAGAACGAGGGAGTCCCAGCGACAGATGTCGTCCTCCAACAGCCCCACTAGATTGATGGCTCCTGGCCCTCTTCCATGCCAGGCTCTGACCCCTCTGTCCTCTGCTGTAATTTATAGGCTGCGTTTTCCTAGATTTAAGCACTAGCCTGGCCATCAAGGCTTGGGAAGAGAGGATGACCTTCCTGGGTTGGGAGCAGAATTAGTCCCCTGCCGCTCCTGGCTGCCCCTAGGGGTGCCTGTCAGTATGTCCCTCTGTCTATCTGTCTGCCTGCCTGTCTGCCTGATGGTGTGTCTGTCTGTCTTTCTGTCTATGGATGTCTGCATGTATGTTTGTATGACTGTGTGTAGGTATGTATCTATTTTTGCTTTGCTGTATGTATTTATGTATGCACATCTGGCACAGCTGACTAACTAATGTTTCTAACCTACGTTCAAAAAGGTACAATGCAAAGTAAGTGACAGTATGTAAATGTAGGTTACTTGTACTGTGAGTGTGAGTCTGTGTGTGTGTGTGTGTGTGTGTGTGTGTGTGTGTGTGTGTGTGTGTGTGTGTGTGTGTGTGTGTGTGTGTGTGTGTGTGACTGTGTGTGTGTGTGTGTGTGTGTGTGTGTGTGTGTGTGTGTGTGTGTGTGTGTGTGTGTGTGTGTGTGTGTGTGTGTGTGTGTGTGTGTGTGTGTGTATGGTAGTTTGGCTAGCTGGTCCGAGGCCTCAGCTGGGTTTTTGCTTGGCCATTGATGGCGCAGCTTCTATGCACAAGATCAGCCCAGGGAGCAATCTGGACAGAGAGCCTTCAGCAAATTATTACAGATTTGCAATTTAATGGCATCTGAGGTGTCTCAGAGAGCCATGCAGGCTCCCCAATGAGACTGAGCCTATTAGTTTGTCCTTTTAATCACAGAAAACGAGATGGGGATCCGGGCAAACCTATACAAAAGCCTGGCCTCCTTTGCGGTGAGTGGGTTTCACCGGGTATACGGTAACAGGCATGGAGGTATGTCTTTGTGCATGAGTGAATTTGTGCATGCATGAGTGAACGGCAATACACATGTGTGTATTTGTGTGAGTTGCGAGTGTTGTTTGCAATGGTTAGCTGTGAAGATGAGCTTTCCCTGGGGCAATGATTGGCAGAGAAAGACATGAAAACGGGAACGAGAATGAAAGGAAAGAAGAGTGCGTGTGAGCGCGTGTTTGTGTGTATGGAAGAGAGGGAGCGAGAGAGAGAGAGAGAGAGAGAGAGAGAGAGAGAGAGAGAGAGAGAGAGAGAGAGAGAGAGAAATAAATAGATGAACTCCAGTCCATCAATACCTTAAGGACATATTGCAGTAGAACAACTTCATAGAAATCGCCTAGGGCTACAGCTATAGCCTAGCAAACAGAAACCACCTAGCCCTAACAAACCGTACTCAGAAAGGGCTATGCCAGCGACCCAAGGTTTAAGTCTTTAAGTCTGTAGATCTAAAAACACATCTTGTGCAACTGAGAGTAGTTGCAGCTATAGCCATTTAAAATATTTATACATTCGATAGATAACATTTAACATGCTTTTATGTGAAATGAATCAAAATACGTCGCCATGGAATACCCCGATTATGATAGATGCCAAAATAATATTTTATTTTCCCGATGCATTCAGTGTACACACCGCTCGGAATACACATAAAAGCTTTGCAAAAGGTTACATTTTCCCTAGTGCACTCCGCCAGATTGCACCGCTGCACAGGGCGATGCACTGTGTATATATATGTAAAAGAAAATTCCAATAAAAAGCAGACCTTTACTCCCCCCTCTCCCTATAGTCAAGCCACAGAATCATTCCAGTAATATTGACCTACTCAAGAGGCAGGTCCCAGAAAGGAATTGTGTCAGGAAAACAAATGTTATCAAATGTTTGTTTTAGACAACAGACCACCAAAGCGTTTCACTGCTTCTCCGGCAACGTCCGTCTCCTGCAGTGCTGTAGTCCTTTTGCTTATGTGCCTCCTCGACGGCCGAATATACAAATGATGGTTCTTGCAAGGCTTGTAAGTGAGGATAAAACTGCCTGCCAAATGGGACTAAATATTTATAATTATCAGTGGATGGAGAGCTGACAAAAGGAAAACCGAAATTTACTGTGTGTGCCATTGGCCTGGCAACAACACAATGTCCTGTTCGCTGGCAGATACAGGAAACACAGGTATCTATCAGTAAGTGTATTAAAAGCAGCCTTCTGCTGCCCAATGGCTATCTGTTTGGGATTAGCAGCTAATGCGCCAATGGTGTTATGATAATGTGTTCATGTTATCTCAGTGAATTATGAAAAAGCTTTAAGGAATGACTGACAGCTGCTTTGTTTGTCCAAGGCGTGGACGTATCAAAGTGCGGGGATAACTGTGTTTGTCTTTGCACATGAAAAATCTCTGGGAATGTCTTTCATCCGTCCTTCCTATACTGACTGGCGGTCCATGTTAGCTTCGCAAACATCTTAATTGCGTTAAATGGAGGGAAAAGGGGGAGATTAGAATCCATTAATGAGTGTTGTGTGTGTGTGTGTGTGTGTGTGTGTGTGTGTGTGTGTGTGTGTGTGTGTGTGTGTGTGTGTGTGTGTGTGTGTGTGTGTGTGTGTGTGTGTGTGTGTGTGTGTGTGTGCGTGCGTGTGTGTGTGTGTCTGCGGGTGTGCGAGTGTGTGTGTGTATGCAATTCCCGGGGTGGTGCTTTTGTTCACTTTGCCAAAGCATTGGAGAGAGGGAGAGAGAGCTTCACCTTGAAACTCAACATACACCAGAATCCCCGTCATTGTGGCTACCTACAATGTAGCTTGCTCTCTCGCCTGCTGTCTTACCACTTGTCACGCTGTCTCTGTCGTGCTTGCTCTATTTCGCTCTCTCCCTCCCTCTCCTCTCTTTTTCTCTTTTTTCCTCTCTCGCTCTGTACACATTCGAACAGCGTTCGCATTGTCACATTTCCTTCTATTTTGTTTATCAATCCCAATCTCTAGCCTGCTTCGTCTGTCCTTCCCTATACTGTCTCTCTCTCTCGCTTTCTTTCTCTCCCTCTTTCTCTCTCCCTCTCTTTCTTTCTCCCTCTCACTCTCACTCCTTCAATGCCTCTTCCTCTCATTTCCTTTCTGAGACTTTCTCAGAAAATATCTCCCTCTCTCCCCTCTCTCTCCCTCTCTCTCTCTCTCTCTCTCTCTCTCTCTCTCTCTCTCCCTCTCCCTCTCTCTTACTCTGTCCCCCCCCCCA
>NC_044060.1:12037908-12040408 GCF_902167405.1 Gadus morhua
TTCAGTGTCTGCGTCGCTTTGCCTGTTTGACGGACAGTACGGCCATCTTGGAAATGGGAACCTTGATAGTTTAGCCGGGCGGTTTGTAAGGCAAATTGGTCTAGATTTGCGCGGGTGACGGATGTTGATTCGTGAGGGTTTGTTGGCATCTTCATGATCAGTGTAGCTCGTGGATAATTTGTCTAAACAATAAGTGGACGAATGCCTTGTATTTTACAATTATGTTTTCAACTTTCGGTACATCATATATATCATTTTGATGGTGCTCTATCCTCATACCTTTTTTATTTCACGATGAACCGAAAGGCCAGGGTTATATATTGAAGAGACAACTACATTGAAAGAATGAATTGTAAAGGCATTATCCGGTTTTAGCATCCAAAAGAAAATCTAGAAATCCACTCAGTACATTTTCATGTAAAGGAAAAAATAGAAAATGCCTCTATTTATTGAGCAAAATCTGTCCTTGGTGAACCCTTTCAGGCACAGATAAGTGCTAACAGAAGTTAGGTGGCGGAGACTTGTATTGACTGACTGAGATTGGACAGCCTCAGACCAAGTTTCATGCTGTGGGTATTTTTTAAGGCAGCATTCAAGGGCTGTGCAACGCGCAGCATCCTCAGTGCAAATAAAGCTCTGCTCTTTCTCTTTTTTTCTTAAATGTAATGCTCCCTTCTCAGGCTCCTAAACGAGATGTTCTGAAGTATTCAAATGATCGCTGGGAGTTTCTACCCATCTGCAGATGGGAATAAAACGGGGACTCAAACAGGGGAGGGCGAGATTCTCTTCCTTTTTAACAAAGCCAGATTTAATAGGCACACGATAATTAGAGGATTCTTTTTGGAACCGTTTTTTCCTCCCTCCTCCTAGCTTTCGAGAAATGCCCGGCGTAAAAGCTACAGTTGACAGTGTAAAGTCCCATATTGGTTCAGCAAGGTGGCAACACACAACGACACATGGGACTTGCCAAGAATAAGGTTGTGCACACGGCTTTGTAAATCCCTTCCCATTATGGGATTTAAAAGCAGAGAGGACAGCTGCCATAGCACTGCTGTTGCGGGACTGGTGTCAGGTAAAATAACTGTTGGTTGGATCAACCATTAGCTGTTTGGAATAAGACTGTAGGAATATTACTACAATTTCCACAATTACTGCTCCTAGTACACCACTAAAGTTCCAACATTACAATATGAATGCTGTTACTGCTATTACGACTATTGCGATTGCCCATCAAAGCAAATAATACTGTTTCAACAACTACAACTGCTAATTCTATTTAACTCATTATGGATTGTTTTTGCATGGCAATGCTAACTGATACAGGGTGTCTTTTGGTTATTTATTTTATTTTAAAAGTTGATAAAAGGCAATGATTTCAAACTGAAATTAGCATTTTCCAAGCATTCAAACCATAGGGAAACTATAGTATATTCTAGCAAAAATGAAGTCAAGGTTCCCCATCGTTAACAAGGTCAAAGCCTTATGTGGTCCAACATAGCTGTCTTTTTAATGAGGACTGGTGACACTGGTAGTCTCTTGCAACCGAAGCTGTTGGTGTCTTTTATTCTTCCCCCTCCAATAAGTATTCATAGTCTCTCTACCATTCCCCCGCCACTCTCTTTCATCTTTTCCCTTCCTCTGTCTCTGTATTCTCTCTCTCTCTCTCTCTCTCTCTCTCTCTCTCTCTCTCTCTCTCTCTCTCTCTCTCTCTCTCTCTCTCCCTCTCTCTCTCTCTCTCTCTCTCTCTCTCTCTCTTTCTCGCTCACGCTATATCTCTCTCTCTCTTTCTCTCTCCATTCCTTTCCTTTTCTCTCTCTCTCTGTGGGTGTGTGTCCCTTTAGGGTGTCTGCAGCAGTTGAGATAAGAAGCGAGTGTAGGACACAGGGGGATGGTGTTCACAGAAGCTAGGTGATCTTATCTACGCCCTAGCTGTCTTTCTGTCTCTCTCTCTCTCTCTCTCTCTCTCTCTCTCTCTCTCTCTCTCTCTCCCCCTCTCTCTCTCACTCTCCCTTTCTCCCTTTCTCCCTTTCTCGTCCCCTCCCTCTCTTATTGGTCTCACTCGATCCCTCCATCTCAATGTCTTTGCTTCCCCTCACGTGCACATTCTCTAAGAGCCCTCTTTGCGGGTCTGTTGATTTAAATGTAAAGTGATGGGTAACCAAATTGGCAGCATTGACAGCAGAAACAAACAGCTTATCTCTCTCTCCTGGGCCAATGCGGGCCTTCGTCAGATACCGGAGCCACTGCCAGCATCGGACTTGTGACAATGATGATAGATTGGGTGTTGGTCGACTGTCACAGTTCATGCCTGCGCGGCCATACAACTGCGGATTTGAGTCAATATCTCTCCCTCTATATATATATCTATAGATATATCTATCTATATATCTATAGATATAGATATATAACACCGTTGGTGCACAGGGTTCCCTTCAATTGTGTGTGCGTGCGTGTGTTTATGGAAAAAGTGTGTACTTCCTTAGCATGTGTGTCTCGGGTC
>NC_044060.1:12050408-12075408 GCF_902167405.1 Gadus morhua
AGTGAAGGGAGTCGTTTATTTTGTGGGTTTCTGTTATTTTATTGTCCTGAGGCTCTGAGGGCTTCTTACAGTGATGACCTTGGAGCTTTAACCAGGAAAATCCCAAGCTATCACAAACCCCATTTCTTTCTAATTGTCCAATTTACAAGATGCCCCTTTTATGACAGAGATATTTTCTTTGCAAAATTACATGTACAGTATTATATACCCTATGGAAACTCAGCCTGGCCATATGATTATTGTATCATTAAAGAGATGTTTTATTAAGTTATAAGCTTTTTCTGGCGATTAGGGAAATTGCTTCTGCATCTCATTTTTTGAATAATAACTGGTAGGTTGGGATAACATACAGCCAAATGTGGATTCTTATATTGGATAAGGTAGCTTTTAATAGTGAAAAGTATGTTCATGTAAGACTGCATACAATGTTTGCTGTTAAGGCAGTGTAAAAGGGGGTTGTCATTTTCCTGAGAGGAATTAGGTGAACACATTTGTACTGTCATTACCAGAGGGAAAAATACGAACCAGGGAACCAGTGCTTTTGTAATACAATAAAGTATTTTCTGAGCTGAGACAAACACGAACAACATCTATTATTTTGTAGTGCATGTATGACTATTTCACCCATTTTGTGTTTTCATAACCTTTCGGTGTATAAATATGGTGCCGCAATTAGAAAACCACAGTAAAAATAGACAAATGCTGAGCAACAGTGTCTCTATGAAAGACACAGACGACTTGCGGCCGAAATCCCCACACATTGATGAGTCGGTGACACTGGCTCTTATAAACATTGTAAAAAAACTAAAGCATCCATTAGTCCAACTCCACAATGGAATATAAATGTCATTGTTTTTCACCCAAATGATTACAAAAGTAACAAAATAACAACAACAGGTGGGTGGCTCTGTAGCCGCTCTGTAATGTATTTAAATAGTGCTCTCCTGCTCACCGGTAATATCCCGAAAAGGAAAAACCCACAACTCTATTACATTCTCCCTGACCTTCACTGGCTCACCCCCATGGAAAGAGGCCCTGAATGCCGGCAGAATATGTAATACAGGCAATTTCAATTTCTTCGTTTGGCCGTATCCTCTAATATGTTTTACAGAGCAGGCATTCTGAAAAATCCTATTCCCGCAGCAGGCTGTGGCAGCTGGCCGGCTGCGGCAGCTCTCTGGCCTTGCCGGGCGGCGGGATGTGATAATGACACGGGGAGGCTGGCGCGGAGGAGGACGGTGGACCAGAGGCTCGGGCAGCTTTTAATAATTGATGGTGGTCGAGGATTGGCCAGTAATTGCATTACAGGTCACTTCTCAATAGCAATTTGTGAAAGTTGTGGTGATGTGCGCCGGACGACGATCAATAGGCTGTGTCCAGGGATGCAGTTTCTCTCTCTCATCCTCGCTCTCTTGCTCCCTCTCTCGCTCGTCCCTTCTCTCTCTCTCTCTCTCTCTCTCTCTCTCTCTCTCTCTCTCTCTCTCTCTCTCTCTCTCGTCCTCTCTCTCTCTCACCATTGCTATCTCTCTCATCCTCTCGCTCTTGCTCTCTCACCCTCTCTCTCACATACTCTCTCGCTCTCGTCCTCGCACTCTCTCACACACTCAAACTCTCTCTCTCTCGTCCTCTCTCACCATGGCTCTCTCTTCCTGTCACTAACCCTCTCTCTCTTTCTCTCACCTCTACTTCCCACCTCTCTTTCTCTCCCACATCTCTTGCACCAATCCCCCTCTCTTTCTCTCTACTCCACCTCCTCATTCTCTCTCTCTGTCCCTCCCACCCCCTCACGCTCTCTCTCTATCACCCCTCTCTCTATCATAGTTTATGTGAGCCTACAGAGAATAGTGGAAACATTTTGTTTCAATTTTCCAAGCGGCAACAGCACAGCAGGGATTTTGTTATTTTTCCTCACTGAAAATCAAAATACCCGCCTGCAATAGAGATAAATCAACGATTCTGATTTGGCACAGAAAGAAATATTCATTATAAAATGTCGCTTCAGTTCAAAGCGTCTTATACACAAAGATTGAATTATGTCATGGAAATGAGGGAAGGGCCGTTCATTCCATACATTATCTCTACGGCATATGCCGTGGCTTAGAAACTCTCCCTAATTCATATTTTGTTTATTAGAGTCATAGATAAGGTGCAGCGCATAAAATAACAATGGCTGAAATTATGTTACAAATACTTTTATAGGATTGCTAGTTTATATATGTCATATAATCCCATAAGCAGCAGTGCACAACGGAGCCAGCCACCAGCCTTCGCACATAGCGGGAAAAGGTTCTCAGTAAGGCTGTCTCCCTCCTCCCTGGCTGTCATCCCCAAGTCAGTTATTTACAGTTCCAACCAAAGACCCCGGTCCCTGCCACCCACCTGCTGTTGCTTACGAAACACACACCACACACAACAAATACACACATGCAAATCCCTTGTTGACCATGTCCTCTAATTCCTATCATCTCCCTCAAACTGGCGAGCAAACTACAACCATGCATGTGGGTCTCTCTTTGTTTCACACCATGTACTTCTCTCCCTACTGGTTCCTATCCTCCTCTCTCCTTCTTTGCCACGTTTTCCCCATCTGGCCCTCTCTCTCTGTCTCTCTGTTTTGGGCCTGCTGTCCCTCCCTCTGATGCTGAGGCGTGGAGGAGAACAAATGTCCTTAAAGTAGAGGAGACAGTTGATGTTTCATGCTCCAAATACAGCATCCCTGGGTTTGGGTTGCTGTGATCATTTTGGGGGACAGAACATTGGACGATAAGTCTGTCTGCCTGTCCATTAAACTATCTATTTATTTTTTCTATCTATTTTCTATCTATCTATCTATCTGTGTATTTTTTCCATTTATGCATCGCCTGCAGAGCTCTCTCTCTCTCACTCACTCGCCCTCTTTCTTTCACTGCTTCCCCCCCCCCCCCCCCTGTCTGTTTTGGTGTGTGCCTCAGCCAGGCTTGCATGTGCTTGGTGGGCTGTGACAGCATTGAGAAGTCACCAAAGAGGTAAATGATGATGGGCTATCCATCATGCTTTATAGACTCTGTATGGCGCTGGCGTGGAAAGTGGCTGCACCACCGTGCACTTACTCAGAACACTCGGCCCCTCCGCACCAACGCCTCGACATGCTGCTGCTGGGGGAGCATGTGTGTGTCCATATGTGTGTGTGTATGTGTGTGTGTGCTTGTGTGTGTGCGTGTGTGTGCGTGTGCTTGTGTGTGTGCGTGTGTGTGTGTGCGTGAATATGTTTGTGTATGTGGTCATGTGCTTGTGTGTGTGATTGAAAGACAGCGAGAGAAAGAAAAACATGCGTTTGTCCATCGGCCATACTGTGTTCAATGAGCCTTCATCTCGTGCCCTGATACGCGTGTGTGTGTGTGTGTGTGTGTGTGTGTGTGTGTGTGTGTGTGTGTGTGTGTGTGTGTGTGTGTGTGTGTGTGTGTGTGTTTGAAGTTGAGAGGTGGGAAGAGAAAGCAAGAGCAGAACAAGGGAATGTGTGTGTGTGGGTGTGTGTGTGTGTGTGTGCTCGTAGGGGCTTCTGAAAGAGCCTCCCTTCCGGGGTTTGTCCCACTGCATTTCGACACACTGCATCTATTTCTCCAGTTGTGTCCATGCACATTCGTGATGCCACATCTTTATCTTTAAGTGGACCAATGCTATTCACAAGGCCACACGTAATATCTGGCCCCGGACGACAAATGGCCATGCCATAATTTCACCTGTGAGCTTATCTCTCTCTCCTCTCTCTATTTCTTTCTCCCATTTGTGTCATCGTCCTCTCCTGCCTCCTCTTCCTCCTCTTCCTCCTCCGCCTCCTCCAGCCATTGGTGAGCAATGTCACACTTTCCTTTTTCTGAGTTTTCGTTTCCACACGGAGGAACAATCGCTCTGACAGAGTTCCCTCTCACTCTCTCTTCTCGTCCTCTTTCCGTTCCCCACGCCGTCTCCCCGTTCTCCTCGCCACTTCCCTCAGATCCACTGGGGGAATCACTCCGCCTGAACCAAATGTGCCACAACCTTGTCGGATGATGTTTGTTTTCCTCCCTTCCTCTTCCTCCCATCCCTCCTTCTTTTCTCGGCGGTGTGTGTTTTGCTCTGTCTACATATTTGACAGAGTGCTATGACACGCACCGCGACACACACACATCAACGGGGGTTGACACGCTAGCGTTGAAGAAGGCTGATTCGTGGAGGGAGGGGGGTTGGGTTGGTGTGTATGTGTGTGCGTGCAGGAAAGGTAAATTAATCATACGATTTGTTGGAGAAAAACACCCAACGATCAGATGGAGTAGCATGGCAGCCTTCGTGTGGGTAGTAATGTGATGCTACTACTACTACTACTACTACGACTACGGCTATGACTACTACTTTGACTACAGCTATGTAGAACTAAAGTCAAAGAGAGAGGAGCATAGAGGCAGAAACAGTCGTGTACCTTGTTGTGAAAGTGGGAGCATCGTAATGCACCTCAAGGTTTACTCTCCTCATTACCCATGCTAATCTGTTCTGAGTATACAGTTGGGAACTCTTGCTGATAGGGGAAAAGGAGGCGTTAGGAGGAGATGCTGCCGCGGCGGCTACCTGTCACTCATGTCAATGGGGCTCTTCCCACGAGGCCTGTGTTCCTTGTTGGTTTTGGCGACTTGTCACAGGGATTAAATTGATCTTTGAGTTAGCAAGAGACGGCGTTGAGCAGGATAATCTGATTGTGTTTTTCACTCTAACTGTCAAAACAAAAAGCAAACCAATACCGCATCGAGTGCGAAGCTGCCGTTTCTGATTCTGAGCCGATGTTATTTCCTCAGATGCCACCACGCATTCACGGTAAGTGTTTGACGTAGGGATAGCATCGCTTAGTAATAGGGAGTGCAGACACAAATTTTACTTTTTGGTCATTTAGCAATTGTATATAAAAAGAAAATAGGGGTTGAATGCCAGGGCAGGGGTTTGGAAGAAATCAGCGGGTTGTATTGGCCCTTATCTCAACTGCGAGCACCCCCTCACAAACTCATTCCAAACTTTGGCCAGATACGAGCATCTGCATGGACATCCTTTATGAATGTCAACCCCCATGAGAGGAAAATGATTACGTTGCAGGGAAGACAAAAGCGATGGAGAGGGAGGGGTGCGAGGGGAGAGACGGAAGAAAAATCACTTTGATTGATTACGCCCCTCGTGGGACAACCTTGTAGCATTTCTGTTTTTTTGGACAGGAACCTAACTCACCCGTAAAAACCTCTGGTGAACACTTTCTCTCTCTCTCTCTCTCTCTCTCTCTCTCTCTCTCTCTCTCTCTCTCTCTCTCTCTCTCTCTCTCTCTCTCTCTCTTTTCCCTCCCCTTCTCCTCGCCGCCACCCCTTTTGTCATCCCCGACACGCGCAAGGGGCGGTGACGACCACGCCGGGGCCTGATACCTAATGATACTGCTTGCAGAAACTAATTACTAGCAGTGATTAAGAGACGAGACGCGGCGGCTTCGGCTGCACGTGGTGTCTTTGGGGTGAGGTGGTGGGGGGCTTCCTAATTGCCCAATGCCAAATAAATGATGGCCAAGGATGCATGGGACCCGAGCCCTCTTTAATGGAGTCTTAGTGCGCGGATGGCAAAGAGCGATGTCTTGTTGAAGTTTGGCACTCGCAACTCCCAGATGGCGCCGCCTGTTCGCCGACGGTCAGCCGTTTGTCGGCCGGTGTGTTAAGGGCACCTGCGGGATTAAACAGATAAATTACGTTTGCAAAGCGGAGCGCGTTAGCAGTGGATACTCAGCGGAAAGTGAAGGTGATGGTGGTGTTGTTGTTGTTGTTGTGGGAATTCTGACGTGTAGATAGTGGAGAGTTGAATCCTATTTGGCGGTTTTAGCCTATTAAGGTAGTTGAAACACATTTAGCAGTTAGTAGTCATGTTAGACAAAGCCAAGTTGTTTTCAGCACGCCATCCGTTGTAGCCTTTAATTCATTCTGAGATAGACTACTGAACTCTTTTTCCAGTGGTACATGGTCAAATACTTGAAACTTTTTTACTCCAATTGAGCCACTAAATGGGCCATAATGACTACTTTGAATACTACTCCAAACGGTTCTCGTTTAACGGAGTGGTTTTCAGTACATTTGTCTTTCATAACTCTCTAAAGTTAAAAAGGTCAACCATTTCCTATGATTCTCCTTCCTGAAATGTTGCTAAATTATAGCCTTTGAGCACCCTGTTGCCCTTTCAAAGGGCGAACACAAGTCTCTCACATTAGCCACGCTACAGAAAGCAACATAGATCTTCATAATGAAACACTGTCCCCGGTGAGAAATACTAGGCGTGAATATGAGCCAACAGAAGTTAAAAAAAAAGGTTGTTTTCTAAACCATATAACCTTTAGCCTGGCTCTGAACACCGTTATTCACATGTTGAACATTGAATGTCTGGCCCAAGGTTTTTTGTTTGTTACTGCGGCCTGAATTATTTACCTTAGATAAATGCCTGGGAATTGTTTTGACCTCTAGGTATGGGAATTAGTCATTTGATTCACTCAACAGAAAGGATGAGTTTAACGTGTTTATACAGCGTACAATCTAAACAAGACCGGGTGCAATGGATGGATGGTCAGATGGATGGAGAAATGGATGGTTGACAACTATTGAATATGGTATGATTTATTTATTTATTCATGTATTTGAATTGTATTTTGTTGTGTAAATTCATGACCCAGCATCTCCCTGTAATCTTTCTAAAGTCATGTAGTGCCCTTTTTAGATTGGCCTTAAACTCAGCTAAACTCTTTCCGAAGTGAAGATTTTGGTACACACTGTTGTGAGCTGGCCTCTGCGTCAAACTCCAAGCATTCCTTCCCTTTATTTCTTCAATCTTTTGTGTTCGTTCACATGCTGAGGTCCTGAGCTTGGACTTTGTCCTTCACGTTCTGCTCTGCCTCCAGCCCTCTCTCTCTCTCTCTCTCTCTCTCTCTCTCTCTCTCTCTCTCTCTCTCTCTCTCTCTCTCTCTCTCTGTCTCTGTCTATCTCTCTCTGTCTCTCTCTCTCTCACTCTCTCTCTCTCTCTCTCTCTCTCTCTCTCTCTCTCTCTCTCTCTCTCTCTCTCTCCCCCTCTCTCTCTCTCCCTTCTTTCTCTCTCTCTCTCTCTCTCTCTCTCTCTCTCTCTCTCTCTCTCTCTCTCTCTCTCTCTCTCTCTCTCTCGCTCTCGCTCTCGCTCTCTTGCTTGCTCTCTCTTTTTCTCGTTCAACTTACTCACTGACTCACCCACTCACTGACTCAATCACTCGCTCACTCTCTCACTCACCCACTCAAACTCTCTCTCTCTCTCTCCACTTCTATCTCAAATGATGTGGGGGCATGGAGAATATCTGCCAACATCTGTTTTTTTTTTTACAACTAGATGAGCTCTTGAACCTTCACCCAAAACCCAGATGCTGAGACTGGCAGCCGACTCACTCCTGTTGACATCCAGCTGCCATTCCGCCTTTTCTTTCATTTAAACTGGCTTAACATTGTCATTATTTCCTCCCTGGTCCCACAGCTATGAAATGCCGGGGCTCTCGGTGTTCACTTTGGTTCTGCGGTTGTTTCTCTGTAATGATTTTATACGTCTTGCTCTGCTCTTAGCGGAATCGCTTTCGTCTCCCGACTGACAGACCGTGAGTCATCCTCAGAGTTTCTTTAAGGATCCCTGCTTACATAACAGAGTGCTGGCAAGTTGGAAACCAAGTTCATAAAGAAATCTCTTTAAGAGATTATTTTTTTACGAACATCCCTTTAGGCCTTAAAAGTTTTTTTTGGCTGATTGCGGTCAGTGGTAATGAAATAGCTAGTTATGATTTTTAGTTTCTTTTTCTGCTGTTCCCCTTGCCCTTTTTTTCCCACGCTGGTCCGTCAAAAAAGAAAATCGCCAACGTAGGCATTAACATCCATCCTCGAAACCGATCCAATCCAATTAGGATCAGGTCCTATTTTTCCCCCTGGTATTTTTAACCATTTTGTCCTCTCAGTTGTCTTTGGGCAAACCTTCACCAACCCCACAAGGAGATGCGATGTCCAATTACGTCGCATCAACCATCCGCACTCAAACTTCAGGACAGAGACCTGGCTTGTTATTGGCCGATGGATGTCATCTCCGGGCAACAAGGAACGTGTTCTGCTGATGAATTATTGATGATATGATGGTGGAGATAACGGTGGCGTGTTCTAATTGCATGTCATCATTACCAGGTTGAAACCGGTCCCCATGTCCCTGTAATGTGATTACACATTCATAATTGTGTGGTTATTAGCCTCGCGTATTATTCACAACAGTAAATCCCACTAATTGGAATGTGCCCATGTTATGTGTGTGGCTGCACTTGGCCAAAATAACAAGTATATACCATGGATATGAACGCATTCTGTTATTTTTCTGTGTTTTTTAGAGAAAAAATGCTATGACTTGGGTAGGTTCCTTCTAAACATCACAGAATAATAGATGAGGTGCATTTTGGATTGGGGAAAATAAATAATAAATAAGAAAATGGGTGCTCTTCCATGCAAATCGTTTCAAAGATCTACAGCCTATATTTGAGAAGATATTCAAGGAAATAGAAAAACACTCCTCACTAGGGATGGGATGTTGTTAATATAGTTTTGTTAGTATTACTGATTACCAGACATGGTATGTAGATAGTGTGCTATTAGTCTACAATACATCTAATTTCCAAGTAGCAGTGCCTATTCACTGGTCCTGGAACCTGAGTGCAGCCTGACTGCTATTATTTTCCTTTTTTGTTTTTCCTTCGCCACTCTTTAATTTTCTATTGTATTCCTCGCCCTTCAGCTTTCTTATACTTTCTCCAGCTCGGCTTGTCCTCTCCTCCTCCGTCTCTCTCTCTCTCTCTCTCTCTCTCTATTCTCTACAGCTCGCCCAACTTCTATCCTTCCAACCTGTGCCATATCGCCTGACCTTTCCACTTACGCTCCCTCCCCCCACACACTCCATCACCAACCTGCTATCTCTAGCCTCCTGCTCTCGCTCTCTCTCAGCCTATCTTGCTTTGTCTATCTCTTTCACTCTTTTGCTCTCTCTATCGCTACCACTTTTGCTTGCTTTCTCATTCTCACACTATCTTGCTCTCTCTTTCTGTCTTGTGTCCTCTCTCTCTCTTGTGTTCTTCCTCTCCCTATTTCTCATTCCCTATCTCTCTTTTCTCTCCTTTCCTCTCTCTGCCAGCTCCAACTCACTTAGTCTCTCTCCCTGCCAAATGCACTCTGTGTGTCTCTCTCTATAACCCTCTCTCTATCAGTTTCTCCCTCTCTCTCACTCTCTCTCCCTCTCTCCTCCCTCTGTGTGGTTCTCTCACTTCATCCCTCAGAGGTACGTTTAATTAAGCATAGGGCTGTGTCAGAGAGAGAGAGCGAGACAGAGACAGAGAGAGAGAGAGAGAGAGAGAGAGAGAGTGAGATAAAGAGAATAACAGGGTGGGTGAAGGAGGGAAACGTGTGGATTTGTATACATGTGTATGTGTGTGTGTGTGTGTGTGTGTGTGTGTGTGTGTGTGTGTGTGTGTGTGTGTGTGTGTGTGTGTGTGTGTGTGTGTGTGTGTGTGTGTGTGTGTGTGTGTGTGTGCGTGCGTGCATGTGGGTGTGTATAAATGCGGGTGTGTGCTTGTGTGTGTGCTTGTGTATCTGTGTGTAGAGGGGTGGTGGGAGTAAGGGATTAAGCTATAAAGGGCATAAGAATAGACTAGGCAGAGTCTACCTCACTCACTGTCCTGGGCCGAATATGATTATCCCACTCATTAGGAGGGGAGAGTGGGAGCGGTGGAGAGAGGAGGAGGAAGGAGCAGGGGAGGTAGGGTGGACAGAGGAAGAGGAGCAAAATAGAGAATGTGGAGGATGTGATGGAAAAAGACGGAGAGAGAGAGAGGAAGGAATGGGAGGGCTGGAGGGAGAGAGCGACAGGGAGAGAGAAAAAGAGAAAAGAAGGGGAGGGAGGAAGAGAGAGTCTGAGAGAGAAAGAGAGAGGAAGGAAGGGGAGGGAGGGAGAAAGAGACTGAGAGAGAGAGGAAGGAAGGGGAGGGAGGGAGAGAGAGGGATATAGAGGGAGAGGGGCCAACTGGGCCACATGAAGGTTGGTCAAGCGATACTGCAGCTCATTGATTGGTCTCAAATCATTGATGGCAATCGTTAAAAAATCGATCTATCTCCTCGACGTCCTTGGTACAGACACAAACACCTTTTTATGAACATCACATCAGAGAATACAAGGCAAGGAGGCAAACAGTACACGGCTACAGCGACGAGCATCACGTAGCTAGCAGCACTCTCTGCCTCCCAAACTAGGAGGACCTACATTGTTCTCGGGATTGCACAACTGCCTGCAAAAGTTTTGTTTTTCCCCTTCTTTTGAGAAAATCCTCTTTCAGGCGTCTTTTCGAATTTTCTGCATACCATCCTCTCTAATGCAAATCTTCCCTTTTTGGGGCATTTCTCAAAATAACTCCCAGTGATACAAAACCCACAACGCTGGCAAAGCAGTCTGGATAAACACTCCTCCTGCATGCTCTGATCACTGATCCACAGTGTGGTGGGAGGCGGCACGGGGGGACTGTGATATGTGCCATACCATACTGCAAATGGGAAAAACACCCTTTACTATTGGGTCGTTTAGCAGACACTGTTTCCCAAGGCAACTTGGATTACATCATTGAGCTGCTAGGAGTTAGGCATCTTGTGCAGAGATAATTGGGACATGGAGGCGACATTTGGGGACATGGGGTTTGAACCCCGAACCCTTTGGTTAGTCGGTAAACACCCCAACTACACGACTCTAGGGTTGTTGATGAAGAGCATATTGAAAACATAACCGAAATATAGTCCATCGACTGTGATTCTAGGTATAGACAAAGGAAACAGGCAAAGTAGGTTAATTGCCGGTTCAAAGGCATTCAAGTGTCTTACTTTATTCAAGCCCGATAATAAAGAGCCAAGTAGATATTTGGTATCAAGAAGCCTGATTCATTGATGCACTTCGTCCAAAGAAGTGTACAATTATAATGGATGACTACTTCAAAGATTAAACCGTTACGTGTCTTCCTGCATACCTAATCACAAAAAATATCCAAATCTTTCAACCCTCAGTCCAAAATGTGGGAATCTGTGCTAAGATGGGACTCCTTTAAAGTGCTCTTCAAAGTGGAGGAGCACTCACAATGTGGTTAGAAGAACGACTTCCAGAGGAAGGTAGAAAGGGCTTAATGAAATATTAAAAGGTGAGACGTGTACCACCTCCTCATGTACCTTGCCAAAAAGCTACATGCAGCACAGAACACCGTTCCAAGCTGGGGTCGTGCGTTTGTTACCTGGCGCATACATGCCTGTTTATGCCTGTATTTTTCCAGGCACCCTTCCAAAAGAGCAGGTTTAATCTGCCGACATGGTGAGAGCTTTTGGCTGCTTGGCCTCCTGATGTCAATAATATTTGTCTTTGTTTTTGCTTTTTTCCGTGTCTTTTGGTACTTGTGAGGGCTTTTGTTATTTTTAAAGGAAAAGTTCCATCCCCAGGTAGGAGAGATTAGGTCATTCATTAAAGGGTGACAATAACAATAACAACAACAATAACAACACAAACGCACAAATGTCAAATGTAAAGTATACCGTGTCAAATGTGTTGAAAGTGAGATAAGTATCACTGAATAATTCAAGTGTCCAGCTTTTGTTTTTGAAATGATAAAACAGTAGGCGTATAGAGATATATATAAAGTTGTCAATGGCGAGAGACAGGTAATTGTTTTATCCCGTTTGAAACATTCAGCAAGACACGAAAGTCGTAGTCTGTTGTAAATCAGTAAAGGTAACATCTAGTTTAGTGTAAATTAGCTTTGCACAATATACACAGTCTTGCACAATATACACCACCAACACCAATGTGTATCTAACCTAATGTGTTGTATCCAGCGAATTCTGGGACATTTATTCACCAGGCAGCAAAAAAAGAGCAGGCGCTCGTGTGACTAGATCCCGGTAAGAAACAAACAGTCCTCGATGACAATAGCTTCAGAGGCTAAGGATAGCTTTTGGAGAGAGAAAGTGATGTTGTCACTTAACACAACTTATGTGTTGGTAGTCTTTCTAATTACATATTTTCTCAGTCTTATACTTAAGTTAGTGTATGGACAATCTATGACTTTCCTGACATGCAAAAACTATCTTTCAAATGGCATTGAGAAACGTTGAGAAATGTTATTTATGCCACATTTCACACAGGATAAAAAATATCTTTCAACGTTGACTACCGTATATATATATTTTCCCAATGGAGTACAGGGAATGTGGTGTGACCGGCTCTCTATATAATCACATCTTAGATAAATCTCTCCTTGTATTTTACAGGGATATTAAATGAAAAAATCAGGATTATTCAACCTGGACCCTATTTTTCAATCGTGTTGTGTGTAAGGGACTAATGCAGACAACAATCTTGAGATTGGTCCAGTATTGAGCGAGAGCGCTGCAGTCTTAATCCTCAAAACAGGCTGCATGTAATCCTTTGGGGCAACAGCACCGCGTCAATGTACATCCTCTAAAAGTACCTTGCCCCTGACAGGCTCAGAACATATTCCATCATCATGGAAAGGATTCCCACAGAGAAATACTACTTCTTTCTCTACCTTTCGCTTGATCCTAGTCTGTTTGTTATCGTGTTCAACCAAGTCTCGCTCAAGGAGTATCTCTCAAATCAGGTCGTTGTGTTGTTGAAGGATATTTTCCTATTGTCATTTACAATCTCAACCCTCCTCCACCCCAATCTTTCAGTTAACACTAAACTACGCTTTCCGCATCCCAACACAACAAACCACTCTCCAGCCCTCACTCATATTCCGATTGTTCTCTTCCTGCAACAACTAAACCCTCGTTGAGCGAGGCTTGACAAGATAACAATGATAGAATACAATCGAAGCACTGTCAGTGGTAAATACAATAACTTTTAGAGGGACATACATTGACAGTCGCCATTGCCCCCAAGGATTAGATTGCAGCCCGTTCTCGCTCTATACTAGAACGATCTCACAATCGTTTTCCCCATTAGTCCCTCAGACCCAAAATGATCTGGAAATATTCTCCAGGTTGATAGATCCCGAAGTTCTCCTTTAACTGCCATTTGTATTCAAATATTGTGGACAACCACCACATTATACATGCAAGCCAAGGTCATCCAAACACTTCATGGATTCATACAGTCCTAAAATGTTTTAGCACCTTATAACAGTAGGATCAAATCTATCCTAGTTTACTTTTATATCCACAAGCAGAATTGATATGCTTTACCAAATGTTGCACAGTGTGCAACATAAACAAACAACTCTGATTAGCTTCGAGAGCAGAATAGATTGGGCATTGGAGTACATTATAGCGGAGTAGCTGAAGTTATTTTAGTGAAAAGTAAATGTCCATAAACTTTCCCCAAGGGTGAGTTATCCACTCCGAGCGATTTTCCAAGTCTCATCAAGTCGTTTTTATTTACCTCTTCGGCATGGATGCCAGTGAATGGCAGTGAATGGCACTTAGCAGGCTAAGTTGATAGCTAGAAAAGTATATACTGGATAATTGCCTAGATAATGACAGCCTACCTTGGGATTGCTCACTTACAATTTAGACATTTGAATTGCCCAGATTGGACATTTGTACCTACCTTACCTACAAAATGTCCCTGTTGTCTTTCACATAATATTGTTGATATAATAGGAGAGTTTACTTGCATGACAAATACCATTACCATTGCCATTCCAGTCCAAATTAAAATACTAAAATCCACTGCCTGCAGGCTGCTCATGCCCCATAACAAATGTATATTCAGACCAGAGTAGACATTTGAGATCCCGAAGACGGATCCACATACAATAAAGATGTCACTTCATACAGCATGGCACAGTATTGATGGGATAAACCTATGGTAACTGGTGTGTAGCCGAACACATGGCTTTTTTTTTTTATGTACGTCACTAGGTTTTTCCATTTGTGTGCCTCATTCCAGTATAATCAATATTTGCTTTTCTCTCTTTGTTTGCAACAATTTGATGAAACACAAGTTACATGGCTCCATTGGAACATTTCCGACACTAATCGACCGAAATCAATTGGATCAATATGCACAGCGCTGTGTAGTGGTTCACGGCCGTTCTTGTCCATTGGGAAACAGCAGTGTTCCCAATGATACGATACGATGCAACATCTCTAGTTATGCTACACCTGCAACTCGGCTTTGTTCCACTTTCTTAATATTGCCGCGGGTTCAAGTAAACTTCATTCTGCGACCGCCACATTAGGCGGTGCTTAATTAGGGATATGAGCCAACGTCGGTCTCCTCACCATGACTTTAGTAGACTCCATAAGACACACATGACGAGGAAATGGCAGATGGGCTTAGCAGCCTTGGCTGGCTATAAGTACACTCACGCTTCTTTGGTTTTCCTAAAAGTAAAAAGCTTGACAAGGAGAGTGCTGTCAGTTGTAATTAGCGCACAGGCACAGAGGAGGAACCCTTCTGCAAATAAGCACACTGCAATTAATTTGCCTTCCACTCTTGGCCCATAATGCCGAGATGGAACCTGATGAAAGGGGAGCAGAATTATACAACCAGACAATTCTTGAAAGGAGGCATGACTCTTATAGGATATGTTTAGCACTGAATCACTAGATTTACTGGCGCTGCTATTATCTAATGTATGTGTTTTTTTTATGCAGGTCATCTTATTAAATATCCCTGTGTGCCGTATAGATAATTATAACAACATTAACTCTAGGACCTATTTGTAATTTTAATGAATACCCTCTTTATTGAGCAGTATTAATCCTTAAAGATACACGATAAAACAGGAAGCTTTGTTGCTCTTTAATCAATCAATGCCGTCCCTTAACTGTTTTAACATACTTAATGAGCTTACACTTTTGCTTGTATCACAGACGTATACTATTAACCTTTCTCTGGTGGTGTTGATCCTAATGAGGGTGAACTGGGTGTCCCCGCGCGTAGCAGTGCCAGCACTGCAGCATTTCAAGCCATTGTGATTTTAATTAGACAAATTTGGCCGCTGTCGACATCATCAGGTCCTCTAATTTGTAAACTAAGCAAGTTGGCTGGCATTGCCGTGCCAACGTGCCAAGCCCTCAAATCAGACGGACTTCTTAACCCCTGGGAGGAGAAGGCAGACACTAAGCTGGAGTCAGCGTCTTCGCGCGGCGCGCCTTTGTAGGACGCCTTGTAGAAAAAGATCACGCTATTAAAAGGCCGTAGAGCAAAGGCTTTGACCGTAATGAATTTTTAATGTTATAATATTTCCTTCTTAAATCTTTACTAATTCCAGCCGTATGTTCCCTAGTCAGCTCTACTGTGCTCTCATCCAAAATACAAATGCCCCAAAATAACGTCTGTTTTCTTTCCCCGTCCGTGTGGCAGGTGGCCACTGTGTATTTTTACGCCCTGGCTCCTGGAAATAAGCGGCAAGCTTTTCCTTTTCCCCATGCAAAGCTCCTCTGCTTCTTTCGATTAGGCTCCAGTCCCCTCCCCCGTGTGGGTAAATAATAGCGTTTGCCCGTCACCGTGTGTGTTTAAGAACAGAGCAGCCCGGGGTCCCTATGGCACTCTCCTTCCCAACATCTCCCAGTTGCCTCACAGGAAAAAAGCGAAACCAGCGCCAGCCCTTAGGATAACAAGTCGTCGTGACAACCAGGGCGGCAAAGTGAGAAAGGTAGAGTCATAGAAAGGCCTAGCATGGCCTCTCTCTGACTGTCTGTCTCTCTCTCTCTCTCTTGCACCGTCGCTCTCTCTCTCTCTCTCTCTCTCTCTCTCTCTCTCTCTCTCTCTCTCTCTCTCTCTCTCTCTTCTCCTCCTCTCTCTCTCTCTCTCTCTCTCTCTCTCTCTCTCTCTCTCTCTCTCTCTCTCTCTCTCTCTCTCTCTCTCTCTCTCTCTTCTCTCTCTCTCTCTCTCTCTCTGTCCCTCTCTCTGTCCCTCTCTCTGTCTCTGTCTCTCTCCTTTCCTGCTCTGACTTTGCACTTCCTGGTGAATTACCTTCTTCCGCATTCGCTGACTTCCATTCCCTTTGAGGCGATTCCCTCCCGTACTCTGTGCGCTTTGTAGTTGTGTTAAGGGGGGCGTGTGTGTGTGTGTGTGTGTGTGTGTGTGTGTGTGTGTGTGTGTGTGTGTGTGTGTGTGTGTGTGTGTGTGTGTGTGTGTGTGTGTGTGTGTGTGTGTGTGTGTGTGGGAGGGGTGGGGGTGCAGAGTGCCAGCAAATGTTCCGCTTTGCTGCCTCTCGCAGGGAGGGGGAAAACGGGGACTTTAGGTTGGCTGGGTGTCATGGGGGCGGGGGGGTGCTCAGATTTCATCTTCTTCATAATTTATTGCGGGACGAGATTGGGGACGGGACATCATGCTAAAATGATGTTTGTACGATTTAGGAACCACAACTGGGAGCAGGAGGGGTGCAGATCAATGGAGACCCATCTCCCATTTTCTTTCTGTTTGTGGCTTGTTGTGCCCTCCACTCCACTATAGGTATAGCCTTGTGGTTAGGGCTCAGGGACCCCTAGTGGAAAAGGTTCTGGGTTTGTTCCCGACTGTACTTTATACCTGTTATTTCTTCAGCAGGTTTCCTAACACCCCCCGGCTGCTAAATGACGTTGTGTCTTGAAAGTCACTTTGTATCAAAATGATGCTGGGAAACGAGTAAGTAGTAAAAAGTAGACCTCATTTTGGTTTCTGCTTCAAGTGGTCATTTATCAAGGTCTCTCTCTGTCTCCAAAACCACGGTGAGCCTTGAAGGTCACAGTGCCCATCCAACCAGACTAAGCGGACGTTCACATGCAAAGATCAGTTTCCTGGTCCAATCCTTCCTGCCGTGGCTCTTTGAGCAAGGAATCTACCCAAATACAAAGAAGGTGGGCGGGGGGGGGGGGGGGGGGTGGGGCTTGTGAGGTGATGTGTTTGATGATGGCAGAGGGGAGGAGCCAGAGAGGCGGGCAGTACTGTATCACAAGCCACAACCTGTCTAGTAATCACAAATTACAGCTGCCTCCGTCGCCTCTCGCACTGATCCAGGTCTGCCCACACAGAGGGGGGAGACTGAGGCAGGGAAAAAATACAGGCGCCTGCCAAGTCCCGCCGGGTCCCCGCGACAAGGTGCTTATAAATCGGCATCATCGCAGATAGGTCAAGGTTTTGATTTGGTCGTGACCTGGCTTCATAAATCTGGGTGATGCAGGGGCCGTGGTTATAGAGCTGCTGGGCCAAATCTGGGTCGGAGTAACCTCCTCTCCCGCACGCTCTTACTCTCTCTCGCTTTCTCTCTCTCCTGCCCTCTCTCTCTCTCTCTCTCTCTCTCTCCTGCCCTCTCTGTCTCTCTCTCTCTCTCTCTCGCCCTCTCTCTCTCTCTCTCTCTCTCTCTCTCTCTCTCTCTCTCTCTCTCTCTCTCTCTCTCTCTTGCCCTCTCTCTCTCTCTCTCTCTCTCTCTCTCTCTCTCTCTCTCTCTCTCTCTCCTGCCTCTCTCTCTCTCTCTCTCTCTCTCTCTCTCTCTCTCTCTCTCTCTCTCTCTCTCTCTCTCTCTCTTGCCCTCTCTTGCCCTCTCTCTCTCTCTCTCTCTCTCTCTCTCTCTCTCTCTCTCTCTCTCTTGCCCTCTCTCTCTCTCTCTCTCTCTCTCTCTCTCTCTCTCTCTCTGTCTCTTTCTCTCGCTCTCTCTCGCTCTAACCCACTCATTTAATTTCCCTCTCTTTCTCTCCCTGCCTCTTTTCCGAACCCTTTTCTGCTTTCTCCTATCCCCAGAGCCACCATATAAAAGAGGGAGGGGGGAGAGGGGGGGGCGAGTATGATGGGGGAGAGAGAAAGAGAGATGTGGGGAACACTGGAGAGAAATAAAGAGAAAGAGAGAGTCAGAGAGGGAGATGGCAAGGGGGTGAAACAGGCAATCAATAAATCAATATGTTTTGCGCCACTAAGCTAGGGTGAACTCACTCGCATACAGGAGATCATGTGCACACACACACACACACACACACACACACCCCTTCACACACAAACACACACGCACACAAACCACCTAGGACAAAATGGCTCTTGGCGAAAGACATTTTGTTGTTTTAGGGACTTTCTTTTTTCCCATTCTATTTCCTGTTTTGGGTCATTAAGCCATTGATTTTTGTTTCAGCGGGTAAGTGGCGGTGGGGACCCCCTGGGAGCTGAAAAGCCCAACAGAGTGGCCCCAGCAGGAGTTTCTCTGCTCGTGACAGGCGGCTCCCAGGGGCCACCGGGAACCTCTTAACCCCGAGCGGTTGGAGAATCTATCGGCTGGAATCAGTCACTTGGGCCTCAGCGGCCCCAGCCATGGAGTCCCAGTCCAAGCCAGCAGTCCCAGCCACTTGCCCACAGAGCAGAGCAGCACACTCCCATACAGGGTCCAAGGTTAATACCTGCCACCATACAATGCGGGATGGATTTGACCATTTTTGCAGGTAAAGGGATTCAGGGTTTAGTTTATTGAAACAATTGCTTGGCCTTGAGGTAAAAAGACAAAATTAAAAATATTTAATTTTGGACCCTGCTCACATTCTCACTCTTCCCATTGGCCGTAGTCCAAGCAGGTTGTGGTTTTAGTGCTTGACTTTTCCTTTTTTCCACATCAGTGCCCTGGTTGGTCGAGTCCATTGGTGTGCCCTCATAAATGATCATTTGTGCTGAAAACCAACGGGAGCACCTGCTGTCCCGTGGCGTATAAATTCTTCATTGGGTCCAATATGTTGTAAATCAATGCGAGTATCGAGGTAGAGGACCAGGGGAAGCATACAGTAAGATACAGTAGCGGAGCTAAGCAACGTTTAGATTCCCTTGGCCGGCGGCCAGAGAGATATTACAGTAAGATATATTGTAACGCAGATGGATGCTCTAAGCCTAAAGACGCTGACATATGAGCCAGGCTGTCATCAGAATGACATAACACCTCTTCTGACGGGTAATGAAAATAAAGACCGCGCTCCAATTCAGAGATGCAAAAATCCTTTTAACTTTAGCTCATGCAATGTAAAACACAACTTTCCTGACACATGGGATTTCCCAGGGGGAGATAAGGCGGGAAAAAGAGGCACTTGGAATGGATCCCACTCACACTGTCCCAGTAAGACTTGAACGTGAACGCGTCACAGTGGCAGAAGTGCTGTTTATTTGGTGGTATGTATTTCGTTTTCCAACAACTTTCTACTTTTACTACTCCCTACATTTTAACCCAAATATCGTTACTTTCTGCTCCTTTACATTTTCAAAACTTTATTTTGTTTCAATGCATTTGAGGGGAAATAGCGAAACCTCTGGTTGAAATGTCAGAGGGCTACTTTTATACTTAGAGACATTTATACTTTTCCACTTTTACTTAAGTAAAGAAGTTGAATCAGTGCCTGTTTTCTTCACTACTTCATAATATTTGTACTTTTGCCACCACTGCACAGCAGAGCCATCAAGCTATTTTTCCTACATGCTTTTATTTACTTACTACCTCACATTAAGGTATTCAGTCGTTTTAACAAAAAAATCCTTTACAAACATCTAAAGTGGCTGTGAAAAAGATTGCTAGCTATTGCATCAGCCAGTTTTTCTATAACAGGGTATATATATTGTCCGAGGCATATAAACACCTTTTTTGCCTTCAGCAATTCAGCCCAAAAAGGAAATGCATCACAGAATGGCCAACTGCTGTATATCAACGGTTTATAGGTCTACGACATATTTTATACCCTCAGAGCTGCACATCAAGTCATGATCTAGCGCTCACATATCCTCCCCATCTGTGTACTTATTGGGAATATTAAATTATTCATTTGCAACTTGACTTACGTTTAGCTGGCTGCTCTTGGGACTTACTGGGTCATAAGAAGAAGGTCCAAAGTTCCTCGGCATTTTGTTGGCTCAACAGTGGTAACAGTAACTCAAAACTGTGATAATATGAGATTAGAAGAAGAGCTTTGTGTAGCTCCAACATTTATGCTATTTGCCATATTATATGTAACTTATTATTGGTAAAAGTTAGATTGCTTTATTTCCAGTTCAGCACTTGGAGTTTCATTAAATGCATGACTTGTGCTTTATGCATATAGTTTGATAGATTGCTTTACATATACAGCTTCTTATGGATATTATAAATAATGTTTAATATTGAGCAATGAGGGCTCAGCTATAAAAAGCTGTAACTCATTTAAATACAATGTGATAATTACACACCTTGTACAGTTGTATAAGCAGCTGAGAACCTTGAAAACTTGGTTGTCATTAGGATGATAATCACATATTCTACAAATTAAAAGATGAAGTTGAATCAGGTGATTTAAATTATTTTATGCAGTGATTACTTCAGACCTCAGACTAACTTCAAATTAATGATATTTCCTTCTTATGATTAAATATTTAAGACTGGTATTAAATAGGGATTATAATGTGCAGCACACAGCAATAGTTCAAGTTTAGCATATTTTGTTTTACTACAGATGAACATTTCACAAATGTATTTTTTGGAGAATATTTGTTTTGACATTTCACAAATGTTTATTAACTTAGATGAATGGGATAAACCAACATCATCTCTCAGAGACAAACATTCCCCATAAAAATAAAGCATTTTGCATTTATTTCAAAAGACACATTTCAGTTATATATTGAACATTGAGGTTATGTTGTGGCACACATGGCACAACAACAAGGACTTTGGAATTACTCAGCTCTTAACCGTGGACTTTCGGTCATATTTTTATTAAATTCAAAGCCCTGCTATAAAAAATAATGGCTCCCATTAATTTGTTTCACATTGGTTTTACTTGTCTGGTGTTAGATGCGTCCAGAAAAAAACATGTTTTACAGCGAAAACGTGTTCTCTAATGACCTTGTACCACACCGTGGTCACTCAATAAAATTGTAGAATTTATCTGCGTTCATATTATTAATTTATTAGTGATGTGACCCAGCCTGACATACCCAGACCAATCTTCAAATGAGTATTAGACCGGAATCCCTTTATTTTGATTGCATTGGGTGTTATCAACCGACGCAGACCAAAATGCTGCTGGACGCAAATTAGAGCAACCAACATGTCACACATCAGCGGCGGCCATCTTGTTTGTTTATGAAAATGCCTCGACTCACTCCCATAAGGAACTCCTCTGTTCAGTAATCATATCAATGCCGCCCCATATCAGATAAACGGCTGTGATTGGCCCGTACCAGGCCAGGTCTGCTGCAAATCTGTGTGAAGGGAAGGGGGGCATGAGCCAGCAAAATAAACATGAGCTTGCATATTTTTTCTGGTTCCCAGGCTAGATGTGACCCAGTTGTTTGCACGCAGAGTCGTTGACCATGAATTGACAAAAGGGCCAATATTTAAATACTGAGACTGTTTATATGCTCAGCAAATCTCTGGAAAAAATATGATTTGATTTACCTCTTCTATCTGTTTTCTGACAAAACATTTTTGGTAAGTGCAAGCCAAACGTGAAGAAGTAAGTTGTGGCTTAGGATAGTGACGAAAGAGGTGGACCAAAACTAGCAATGTCAAAATGATTGTTCAATTATTATTATTTTTCACTCTATTAATAAGAATACAAATACATTGCATTATTACTCATAAACGTCCAGTTCACGAGCATCAACTTGACCGAATAGCTAGCAAAGTGTCGTGCTAATGTAGCAGCCGTTACCCAACAGAAAACCATGTTCCCATGAATTATTGAGATGAAGTCTGCAACACATTTCTCCTTTATAGTCATGTGTTGAGCTCCACAGCGCTATTGGCTGAGAGCTGCTCTGCTCGGCGCTAATGATACCAATGACTAATATTTCGCCCTGGCTCCACGTCTTTAGGTGAAACCCTGTGGGCTCGGCTGATCCCCGACCTCCCATCTTAACGCTCCTATTGTTCAAACAGAGAGGTAGAGACACTTTAGGAGTCTGAAGGAAATGTTTAGTCCATTAATAATGGAAAACATCTGAACATGCAAACACATAAGCACATGCATAAACACACCCACACACACATACACACACACACACAGACACTCACATACACACACACAGACACACTTGTCTCCACACTGACTCCCCTCTCTGCATCCCGTGGATGGGGTCTGCGGTGCCTCTTGAGGGGTAGCCCTCCCCGTCTCTCTCTAGCCCTCCATCCTCTCTTTTTATCGTGGCAATGCTCTGAGCTTGTAGAGAATGAAAGCAGCTTAACCAATTACATTGGACAGAGTTGTCTGTGTATGTGTGTGTATATGTTTGTGTGTGTGTGTATATTTAAGCCGGTATATTTGTGTTCAATGCTGAATATATACACCTGTGAACAGCCCTTTGTGTGTATGTGGTACACACCAACCAGACGCTCCTGGAGTCAATGTGAGAGTGAGTCTTTCATGCCTGGCTGAAGCTATCACACACAATATATATCTGATCCATCCGAGCATCCCTCTGCTTTGATCAGGTCACTGTATCTCCTTTCTCCATCTTCATTCATTTTGTTCCTGTTGTGTATGTGGGCAGCTCCTGAATTCTAGGATGGGTGGGTTATTGTGTGTGTGTGTGTGTGTGTGTGTGTGTGTGTGTGTGTGTGTGTGTGTGTGTGTGTGTGTGTGTGTGTGTGTGTGTGTGTGTGTGTGTGTGTGTGTGTGTGTGTGTGTGTGTGTGTGTGTGTGTGTGTGTGTCCATGTCCATGTCCGTGTGCCTACTGTGCACCCATTCAGGCACCATTTTCCATTTTCTTGAGTTTTTCTGTGAGGGGTAGTCAGGCCACAACTGAGGGACAATAAAGCTTTCAAACAGTAAATAACACCCTGTTGTTTCTATGGTGCAACCTAGAGCATCTTTTGCGTGTGTGTGTGTATTTCTGTGTGTGTGTGTGTGTGTGTGTGTGTGTGTGTGTGTGTGTGTGTGTGTGTGTGTGTGTGTGTGTGTGTGTGTGTGTGTGTGTGTGTGTGTGTGTATGTTGTGCAGGCCCGCCCATCAATACATACAGTGCCATCCCTCATTCTTTTCTCTCTCACACACCTTACACTTATTTAACCTCCCATCCGCCTCCTTGTCCTCCCCTGTACTCCAGGCCTCCTTCCATCCTTCCTTGCTTCCTTCATCCCTCCCTCTCTTATTCCCTCCCTCCCTCCCTCCCTCCCGTCCTCCCCCATCCCTCCCTCTCTCCATCCCTTCCTCCCTTCCTTGTTTCCTTCATCCCTCCCTCTCTTCTTCCCTCCCTCCCTTCCTTCCTTCCTTCATCCCTCCCTCTCTCCATCCCTTCCTCCCTTCCTTGCTTCCTTCATCCCTCCCTCTCTTCATCCCTTCCTCCCTTCCTTGCTTCCTTCATCCCTCCCTCTCTTATTCCCTCCCTCCCTTCCTTGTTTCCTTCATCCCTCCCTCTCTTCTTCCCTCCCTCCCTCCCGTCCTCCCCCATCCCTCCCTCTCTCCATCCCTTCCTCCCTTCCTTGTTTCCTTCATCCCTCCCTCTCTTCTTCCCTCCCTCCCTTCCTTCCTTCCTTCATCCCTCCCTCTCTTCTTCCCTCCCTCCCCGTCCTCCCCCATCCCTCCCTCCCCCTCCCTCCCCCCCCCCCCCTCGTATCCCTGTGTTATCCAGTGTAGTTGCATGCGCTCCCCTGCTGCTGCACTTCTAATGAGATCAGGAGCGTGAGATCGGTGAGTGGTTGATGGGAGGACAGCATGGACCATAATGTGAACATGTGTGTTTGTGAGTCTCCCAGATCATCTCCAAACGTAGCCCTGGAGGCCCTGAATATACGATACGTCTGTGTCTTACAAAGAGTGACACTTGAGCCTTGCATGGTTGTGTGTGTGTGTGTGTGTGTGTGTGTGTGTGTGTGTGTGTGTGTGTGTGTGTGTGTGTGTGTGTGTGTGTGTGTGTGTGTGTGTGTGTGTGTGTATGTTCCTCTCTTCCTCAGTCTGCAGACATGAGCAGAGGGAGAGAGAGAACAGGGAGGCCAGATAGAGAGAGAGAGAGAGACGTTACGCAATAACCGCCTCTGGCAATTTGTCGACCATTCATGACATGCAAGACATCCCTGCTCTATTTGTTCTGTTTCTCTACCTCGCTCTACCGTATACACTCTCTCTCTCATTCTGTCTCTCTGTCTCTCTCTCTCTCTGTCGCTCTCTCCCCTGCTCTTTCTCTCCCACTCTCACTTGTCCCCCCGTACACGTTTCTTCACTTTTGAATCGTCACTCTCATCATTGTTTTATTTTATTTTATTCTTCTGAGGTGGGGGGAGGGAATTGCAGATATGTATGTAGTACTCTAGCAAATGGTTAAGCGCTTTCCCTCTTCTCTCTCTCGCTCTCTCTCTCCCTCACCAACCAGACAATGGAAACCCTCTCACTCATACATTCACTCCATGTCCACAACATGTAGGTTGTAGACAAAGATTTATCTTTGTGTGTGTGTGTGTGTGTGTGTGTGTGTGTGTGTGTGTGTGTGTGTGTGTGTGTGTGTGTGTGTGTGTGTGTGTGTGGTGTGTGTGTGTGTGTGTGTGTGTGTGTGTGTGTGTGTGTGTGTGTGTGTGTGTGTGTGTCTGTTTTATGTGTGGGTTTGTATGTATGTGTATGGGGGCTTGTGCTCAGTGCACAACCTGACAGTCCCTTGGACTTGTTTTTCCTACTTTTTTGTATTCATTAGATAAGTGAAAAGCAGAAAGCCAGTGATGGCACGCCAGTAACAAGTATGATTTATGTCCAGCCCTGGTAAGAGAGAAGCAGAATTGATGGCTTTCTCGTAGGGCCTAATCTTTACTATGTGCTGCAAAGCCATTGCGCTGCGTTTAGGGAGTGCAGAGGGAGGGAGGGAGAGGCAGACTAAAAGTTAGAGAAGGAGGCGGAACGAATCTACTCTCGCTGGGTTTTCTCACTCGCTTTATTTGCTACCCATATGTATTGAATTTGCTATGTATGCCTTGGATTTTCAATTAAACCTCTTTTCATTCTGCATACATATGGTACACTGATATTTGGTACACTC
>NC_044060.1:12080408-12082908 GCF_902167405.1 Gadus morhua
GCGTGCGTCCCGTAAACTCCCTCAGCTTCTAGTTAGCAGGGAATCTATGGCAGCGTTGATGCAGAGCGTTGTCATCGAGTTACATAATCAACAGTGCTGAGAGAGCGTCTCTCTTTGTCTGTGTGTGGTTGTGTGTGGTTGTGTGTGTGTGTGTGTGTGTGTGTGTGTGTGTGTGTGTGTGTGTGTGTGTGTGTGTGTGTGTGTGTGTGTGTGTACCGTGTGTGTGTGTGTGTGTGTGTGTGTGTGTGTGTGTGTGTGTGTGTGTGTGTGTGTGTGTGTGTGTGTGTGTGTGTGTGTACCGTGTGTAGCTCTTAGTGTTTGTATTGCTCTCGGTCTGTGTTTGTGTGTGTGTGTATGTTTGTGCATGTGTATGTGTTTGCGTGTGCATGTGTGTGTGTGTGTGTGTGTGTGTGCACGCAAGCATGCAAGCCTGTGTGCATATGTGTCTGTGTATGCATGTGTGTCTATCTGTGTGTGTGTGTGTGTGTGTGTGTGTGTGTGTGTGTGTGTGTGTGTGTGTGTGTGTGTGTGTGTGTGTGTGTGTGTGTGTGTGTGTGTGTGTGTGTGTGTGTGTGTGTGTGCAAAGGCCAGTCCAACAGAAGGCTGCTGAGCTGGACTCTCAACAACAGGGGGACTAGGCTGGAGGTTGTCTGTGGGTGTGTGAGTGCATGTTGTGTTTCACAGAATATGTCGTCTTTCCGAACGATGTAATAAAAACAGAAAGGACACTACTGGAAACGCATTAGTATTCATGTTCAGGCACAGTTTGCTTTACCGTTTGTTCAGCTCTTTATTCATTCATTTGGAAATGCTGTGCGTGTGAATGTGTCCGTGTGTGTGTGTGTGTGTCTGGTTGTGTGTATGCATGTGCATCTAAATTTCTGTGTGTTTGTGTGTGTGTGTGTGCATGTGTGCGTGTGCATACGTGTGTTTGTGTGTGAGTGTGTATGTTTGTGTGTGTGTGTATGTGTGTGTGTGTGGGTATGTGTGAACATACATTCATACCTGCGTTTGCATGTGCACGTATGCCAGTACGTGTATGTCTGTGTCTTCGTTGTGGATAAGACGCGTGTTATTCTGTGCCGACTAGAAAGTGCTTCTGCTGCTGCTGCCTCTCACCACTATCAGTAGTAATAACCTGCCTGGGTTCAGCTGCTCAATGCTGCCACCTGTCACCGCCTGGCGCTACTGCAGCTCATCCTCAGGGGAGCCATCGGAGCCAGTCTGCGGCCACTTTTAACTACTGCACTGGGATCAGTTGTCCAGTAGACTGGTGCTAACTTTCCCCCATTACGAGTGGGATGATAAAGCCGACCTTGAGGCGGTTTATGGGTTTAGAGTAATGGAAGCCACCACCAGTACCGGAACCATGAAACCCTGCTCTTGCTCTCGCCGGCCACAGAAGCAATGTTTGCACAGGTTAACAATAGTTCTAATTGCCCTGCAAATGGTTTATTGGGAGACATCTCAGCCTTTCTGTTGAAGCAAGCAATGAGGGCAGTAGGGGGTTGATTTGCAGAAAGAGGAGGAGGGGGTGGGGGTGTATTTGTGGAGTTGACTTGACTGATTGTCCAATAAAGTCCCTTTATCAAACGGCAATCACTTGGGCGTCAACGTGAAACGTTCTCCCCCAAAAAATCAAAGCTTCATATTGTACTATTTACTATTTCATGGACATTGAATAGAAAATGTTTTATCACGATCAGGTGGTAAGCGTCGCTCACAGCGCATATTGCGACAATGTCTACCCCAACGACATTAGAACAAACGGTACCCCCAACTGAAATTACAGATGACACCTCAGGAACTCAGGGGGGTATGCTGTGCTGGTTAACAGCAGCCTCGGCATATTAAATCAGCGCAGGGGAAACACAATTAGGTCAGATTGAGGCCACACCATTTGTATGGATCAGGCTGATCGCTCTCATATGTATGCAGGCTTATGAGGCCCCTGGGAGCACCGCGCTGACCTTGTCCCAGCCTGTGATCCATGTCCTCATCTCACTGTCACTCTCTCTCTCTCCAACCCAGCCACCCCTCTCTCCCTCTCTTTCTGGATCTCCATCCATCTCTCTCCCCTCGCTCACTCCCACTCTCCCTATCACCCTCTATCTCTCTACCACCATCTACCACTCTTCACTCGACTATCTCTTCATTCATTTTCTCTCCCTCTGCCTTTTCCCTCTCATCCCTCTCTTGCACCTTTCCACTTTTTTTGGTTAACCTTTCCACATGTCATACTCTCAGCACCTGTGTGGTTTTATTTTGCCCTTTTTTCTTCACCTCACGAATCAGCTTTCTCCAGGCTCCTTTTGGGTGGAGGTTCACCTTACAGTTTAACTTCTACATCTCAGTATATATATTTTTTTATATATATATATATATATATATATATATATATATATATTTATACATAATAGATATACTATACGATTCTGAATTCCATATCCCAAACACTATAATATATATTTATATATTTACGTAGAGCCCAAGTTCTTTA
>NC_044060.1:12087908-12100408 GCF_902167405.1 Gadus morhua
GTGTGTGTGTGTGTGTGCGCGCAGGTGCATCCAGATACAAATGATTGCGTGCATGCAAGAGAGTGTGCTTCCTCCACACCTGGTGTGCGACCCACTCTTGTACACACCCAGCCACCCCCCAAACCTAAAGTGCAAGGCCAGAGAGCAGATTAGTCTTGTTGACTCGGCAAGGACACCCTGTCAGCCATACACAGCAGGGAGTACACCCCAGGCGCGCACATGCAAACCCCAAACACACACACACACACACACACACACACACACATATAAATATATATACACACACACACACTCTCACTCACACACACACACACACACATATAAATATATATATACACACACACACACTCACACACACACGCACATATAAATATGTATACTCACACACACACATAAATATATACACACACACACACACACACACACACACACACACACACACACATGCACACAGTGTCACCGGTCTGGGCAGAGCCTCGCCACCCGGGCCACGACATCAAGGTTCATTAATTTCCCAAGCTATACATCCATTACCACACATAGAGCGCACACACACATAACAAATAATACATAACACACTACACATGATACATAATATAATACAACCCACCCCACCACCAAGAGACCATCAGATGGTGCTACGCACCAACACACTTCACCAGCCCCAGCCCCCCCCCCCCCCCCCCACCACCACCCTCCACACACACTGCTTTGCCTGGGGTTTTCCTTCTTCTACCAATTGAACCATTACTCATTCAATCACAGCGTGGCGCTACATGCTTTGTCAGCAACAAGGGGCCCGGTCGCAATGCTAGCCCGGCTAGCTAGTGTCGGCTAGTCCACACGAGTACAAACGCACATACACACACATGGTGTCAACGATAGGGTTTCAATTCAGAAATGTGTCGTATGCGCTACCGCTAATGAAATCCAGCGCTGTCAGTGGCATCATGTACAAAGGAGACGAGACAAACAACGTTTCTCGGCGTGGTTGAATGAAACCAAAAAAAAAACGTCACAAAAAAGCGTGAGGTTGAGAGCGGGAGGGGGGCGAGTTTGTGACCCAGTTTTGTCTTGTTTTTCACATTTTTTATATAGAAGACAGAAAGCTATTTGTGGGCATGCTCAACAAGCAGCAGTCGGAGGACGATGTGCGGCGTCTCTTCGAGGCCTTCGGCGGCATCGAGGAGTGCACCATCCTCAGAGGTCCTGATGGAAACAGCAAAGGTCAGGCCTTCTTACAGTTTTTTTTTGCTTTATAACACACTCAATAGACTTGGAAGGTTTTTTTACCCGTTTTTTTTTTATGAGTGACTTTGCAAAGTTCACCACCACACGCCCGCTGTCTCCATCAAAACCGACTGAACGGGTTACGTAAGAGTTTATACGATTGGAAATTGTAACAAGTTGAAAGTCTTTTCCTTTTTTTTTCCTTTCCTCCATTGAACAGACGACGCGCTCTCTCTTTACGGGTGAACTCCATTAACCTCCGGAGTCAACTTGCATGGCTCTGCTTTTTTTATAGAGTTTGTAAGTGTGTGTGTGTGGGGGGGGGGGGGGGGGGTGAGCAGAATTTTCATTTTGTGCAAAGCTATTCATCAACACTGTCCGTGGTGCTAAGAAGGGGATAGAGAAGTAAAGAGCAAGAGAGAGAGAGATAGAGAGAGAGGGGAAGTGAGAGAGAGAGAGAGAGAGAGAGAGAGACTTTTCACACCAAACTACCCGCATCTAAGCCACCGTCAACCCCGTCGCGCAACTTCTTAACCGAAATCTTATCAAGTCAGGGGGGTTTGTTTGGGTTAGAAAAAGTTGTCCTTTTCAAAACAACTGTCAGGGTGCTGCTGCTTCACACACACACACACACACACACACACACACACACACACACACACACACACACACACACACACACACACACACACACACACACACGCATACACATGTTCCCGGCGCTAAAGTTCATCAGCGGGCTTAACAGCCAATCAATGACAGCCGCGTGATAGCTAAGCCTGATGATTACAGTGCGCTTGATCGTTCCCGGTCCTCTGTGAAGCTGCATTAATGGAGCTTCATCAGGCGGCTTTGCGCGGCTAAGTGGGACTGGGCTCAATAATTACTGGGGGGAGTGGGGGGGGCGGGGCTTGATCATTCACATTCATCAACAGGGGGCTTACGTCAATAAAAAGCGACACCAATTTTAGCAATTTTGGCATTTTTTAATCCGCTGTTATCAGAAGATAACCCGACTGGGCGTCAGACGCGTCAGCGTGTTGTCAGGGCAACCGCCGATGAGGATGATGATGATGATGATGATGGTGATGATGATGTTGACGATGATGATGATGTAACACTCTCTCTCTCAGCACAAAGAGAGCACTTGGGTTCACTAAATGTCTTGTGGCAGCGGTGAACTCTGGGAACTAGGACAGGCTCACAGACAGAACACCCACACACACACACACACACACACACACACACACACACACACACACACACACACACACACACACACACCAAATGGGAGGGGCAATGTTAATGCACTGACGCTGCAATCAGTTTGTTTGTCTCAGACACGTCTGTGTCTGAGACAAGAAGGAAGTCACTTGGGTTTTGATTCTATTCGAACTTGTTCTCCTCTCCTCTCTCCCCCTCTCCTCTCCTGTCTCCCCCTCTCCTCTCCTCTCTCCTTTAACTTGTCTCAGGCTGTGCGTTCGTGAAATACTCATCCCACGCTGAAGCCCAGTCAGCCATCAGCGCGCTACACGGCAGCCAGACCATGCCCGTGAGTACAGTGAGTGTCCGTGTGTGTGTGTGTGTGTCAGCATAGCTGCAAGTTTACATTTGTTATACTGCCTTTTTCTTGACCAATTCCTAATGTTTGTTTGTGTGTATATGTTTGTTTGTGTGTGTGTGTGTGTGTGTGTGTGTGTGTGTGTGTGTGTGTGTGTGTGTGTGTGTGTGTGTGTGTGTGTGTGTGTGTGTGTGTGGGTATATGTTTGTGTGTATATGTGTGTGTGTGTGTGTGTGTGTGTGTGTGTGTGTGTGTGTGTGTGTGTGTGTGTGTGTGTGTGTGTGTGTGCGTGCGCGTGTGTGTGTGTGTGCAGGGGGCCTCGTCCAGTCTGGTGGTGAAGTTCGCAGACACGGATAAGGAACGCACCATTCGCCGCATGCAGCAGATGGCCGGTCAGATGGGCATCTTCAACCCCATGGCTCTGCAGTTCGGAGCGTATGGAGCCTACGCCCAGGCAAGGCGCCCAGGCAAAACGCCTCTGTCCCGCCTGCTTATTTATTCATGTACTCAGAAAGATCTCAATTAAGGAGCACCACGAGTGCACCCACGCCAGCTAGAACGCGTTAACCGGGGAGGTTTATGAAGATAATGAAGAGACACCCCTCAGCCAGTCACCGATTCCCCGTCCCGCTGAGCCCGCGCCAGGAGATGTCGAACACACAAGTGCAAAATGACGCAGGCGGTGGCGCTTGATGAAGCGGCTTTTGATTTGGTTCTAAAAGGATTCTCTCCCATCCCTCTCTCCCCTTCTCCTCCATCCCTTTCCTCCATCAATGTCGTCTCCTTTGCCTTCCTAACACTCCCCCCGCCCCCTCCTCATCCCCCCCCCTCCCCCCTCCCCTCCCCTCCATCCCCCCCCTCATCACCCCCCCCCCCCCTTTTTCCCCTCCCCTCCACCCCCCTTACCCCCACGCAGGTGCAGCAGCAGGCGGCGTTGATGGCGTCCGTGGGCCAGGGGGGCTACCTCAGCCCCATGGCGGCGTTCGCGGCCGCCCAGATGCAGCACATGGCCACCATCAACGGCATCCCTGGGGGACCCATGACCCCCACGTCAGGTAACAGCCGCGCAGGGGAGGGGAGGAGACGGAGGAGGGAGGGGTCGGAGGTCACGTCACGGGCTGGTGGAGAGAGTCTGAGGTCAGGGGGAGATAGATAGACGGGCTGGGGGGGAGTCAACCGGTGAAGGGAATTCATATTTCACCCGCTGGGGCTGTGGCTGTTGTTGATCGGAGTGGGAATGACGGACGGACAGGGGGCAATGCGAGTGACCAACAAATCATCGCAGCGTCGTAGCGTCGTAGCATGCCTCATGAATGATGAATGCTGTGTGCGATTGCCGCTCTCCCTCTCCCTGTTTTCAATGTCAGAAACAATTCCCCGGTTCTCCATGTTGAGGTGCCTAAAAGGGGCTTGTGATGCTTAACGTGTCACTGTGAAGATAATGCAGGAACCATATACTGGCATGACATTTAGCCCCCTCCCTGCTCCATCGGTGCAGCCCCTCTGACATTTAAAACCATCGCTGTGGTGCCCGCAGAATGGCAAAACTTCCTGTAAACTCACAGTGATCCCCCTGTCTGATTATGTTCTGTGCGTCTGTGTGTGTGTGTGTGTGTGTGTGTGTGTGTGTGTGTGTGTGTGTGTGTGTGTGTGTGTGTGTGTGTGTGTGTGTGTGTGTGTGTGTGTGTGTGTGTGTGTGTGTGTGTGTGTGTGTCTGTTTGTGTGTACCTACAGGAGGTAGTACCCCGCCTGGTATCAGTGCCCCCACAGTGACCAGCATCCCCTCCCCTATCAGTGTCAACGGCTTCACTGGACTGACACAGCAGCAGGCCAATGGGCAGCCCCCTGCCGAGGCTGTCTTCACCAATGGGATTCACCCTTACCCTGGTAGGAGGGACTAATGCAAGAGTGATCCATCAACACACAAACAAACACACACACACACACACACACACACACACACACACACAATTCTTTTTGTTATTCAGGGTAATACTGAAGTACCTCAATAAATATTTTTAATAAAGCGTAACGACAAACTGAACTGAAGGAAAGTACAGATTATAGTATATTGTACTGTATAAATAATAAATGAACACACAAATGTTGAATAAATCAAATATGTATAAATTCAACAAATATATACTATAAGAAAGAAAAATACAAAAAGGGGGAAAAAAAAATATTAAAACAAACTCTTAGACCAACATTTATTAACCAAGTCTATTTAAATCCATATCTTACAACAAATACTCCTTGGTGACTCAAGAGAAGCCACCAAGTTGGCTAGCTAGCCCCCATCTCATCAAGCCCCCTCACGGCCAAATCCTATCGGGGTCCTGATGGCAAACGCCTGGTCACCTTTCATTTCCAGCCTAGAATTACGAGATGAAGGAGGCACCCCAGCCTGAGGGGTTGACACCGGGCATCGGGTCACCAGAGAGGTGCACAGAGCCATTATTATCCACTGAGTTGGAGCGCAGGGCCCGTAAGGGCTTCGGAAATTACTGTACAAAGAATCGTCAAAAATGATTTCTCTAATGGTATATCACAGAGAGAGAGAGAGAGAGAGAGAGAGAGAGAGAGAGAGAGAGAGAGAGAAGGAGAGAGGGAGAGAGGGAGAGCGAGAGAGAGAGAGCGAGAGAGAGAGAGAGAGAGAGAGAGAGAGAGAGAGAGACAGAGACAGAGACAGAGAGAGAGAGAGAGAGAGAGAGAGAGAGAGCAGTCGAGGAGAAGCTATAGGAGGAGGATGGGGGTCATTGGGTGGTGCTCTCTGGTATAACCGATAACAATGGGAGTTGTGGCATGCTGGGACTAGCTGGATAGGAGACGGGAGAGCGACCTCTAGGTCACACACGGGAGGGTTAACCGTGACACTTGGTCATGGTTGGAAGGGCGTAGGAGTGAGGGAGCCACCTGAACGTGAAAGAGAAGGAGGGAAAGAGAGAGAGAGACAGAGACAGAGAGAGAGAGAGAGAGAGAGAGAGAGAGAGAGAGAGAGAGAGAGAGAGAGAGAGAGAGGGAAAGAGAGAGAGAGACAGAGAGAGTGAGAGTGAGAGTGAGAGAGAGAGAGAGAGAGAGAGAGAGGGAGGGAGGGAGGGAGAGAGAGAGAGAGAGAGAGGGAGGGAGGGAGAGAGGGGGCATTCCTGTCATGGAAAAGAAAGTATACAAATGATATTATTATTATCACAAATTACATAACCTTTACTTTACTTATAGTTCATTTATATCTCCTTTCACCTATTATATAGCTCTCTTAATCTCTCGAATTGAAAGGTGTTCCATGTAGCTACTGCGGCATGGCCAATCTCCTGAATTTTAGTTTATTGGGTAGATTCCTTTAGTTGTCGTGCATTCTTGCAGACATGCAGACTTCCCCTCATAGTCCATGGCAAATTAACTTGTCCTCTAGCCATAACCGCCTCAACATGATCACTCCCCTCACCTTTGTTAGGGCAATATCAGACCTAACGCCACTGCCAACAATGTGATCATTCATCGATAAGAATAATGTACACCCGTTGTTGTCTGACTATCGTCAGTAAATGCTGCCTGTGCGTCTTCCCATGATCCTGTTCCATGAAATCAAATACGTTGCTGTCACAAAGTGTCATCCATTCCCCTCTCATGCAACACAACCACCCTTTCAGTCTAGGTCCAATACAGCACATGTTGACAAAAAAATAACCCTCCTTCTCTCTCCTCCTCCTCTGTGTCCTTAGTGCTGCAGGAGATGGTCTTTAGGGAGGAGTCAGAGAAAAACGGCCTGGCCGTGGCTCCCAGGAGCTGTTTTGGTGTCCAGGGGGGCTGCTTCCTCTCCTCTCTCTCTGAAGGTATATGGCGTGCTCCCTCGCCATGTGTGTGTGTGTGTGTGTGTGTGTGTGTGTGTAGTTCTTAAGAGGTAATAACAATCTAAATAAAATATGATATATATATATGTATATACATAGTGTTATTTTGCAATTAAAGTTGCCCCAACAATGTTGTCATGAACACAAATATCTAAACTTAATAAGGTTTTTATTTTTTTACAACTACAAACTTGTGTGCTTAGTCTACGGTTAAAGGAATGCATTTTATCTGTTGATTTGCATAACATAACTTTTTCTAATGACCGGGGTCCACTGTTGGCTAAGACAAAATGACACAAGTCCCTTCTTAGATAGCATGGAGCGACATTCACACTCCTGCTTTTATGAAAAGAGGAAATAACTATATATATATATATATATATATATATATATATATATATATATATATATATATATATATATATAATGTAAGGGAAAGATAGTAATCTCAACTAATGAAATAATTTGTCAAACTTGATTTGTTAGTGTTTTTAGAAACAGAATAGTCTAACAAAAACCTATCTATTCATTTGTATTAATAAAAATGATAAACAAATACAATTAAAATACAATATAAGGGTCTAGACCTTTGAAATTGTTCGATCCCCAGCTCAACATGTACTAGTTGAGCTGAGTCCAAAGACACCAAGCATGACACTCTAGCAAATGGTAACATGTATTTTACATGGTACACCTATGGTCTAGGACATCTCGGTGTAGCAAGAGGGCGAGCTTGATCTCATTGGACTCAGCTTAACGTGTAGATGCTAAATAACATGTAATTTGTCAGAAATCTCCATCGGGAAGCAAATCTATAGCTGGTCATTATTGATAAAGGCCTCAAAAATCGACAGCTAATTACCCCGAAACATAATCAAATATGATCATGTGTGGCACTGTTGCAATCGCCTCAAAACGTAGATGTCAAAGCACACCTTGTTTGCCCGTTACGCCACCGGGAAGATATTTTCATACTTCTAATGGATTGATTCATATTTTAAGGTTCTCGGAGTGAGACTTTAAGCGGCTGCAGCAGTAGTGTTGAGACGAAAGATGATATCAAGACATTTATAGAATATTCCCATTCACATTATGATTCTTCGCACGACCTGCAGGTTGGAGAGACTGAAATAACCCCCAAAATGAGTAATAATGTAAACGCAGCCAAGTCCCACAAATTGCTTGAACTATTTATTTCATTCCATTGTTTCGTTGATATGCATTATTGAAAAGTTTCAAGCATATGGATTTAATGCAATATCCACAAACAGTTCAAAATGGTACCATGATATGCGGTCACAGGTACATAGTCATCATCTGACAAACATGTCACGGGTTGAAATCAAAGGCAGTACAAATAGATAAAAATGTAGCTGAAGTTTCAAATGTCTTGTTTATTGTATTAACCAGTTCATTTCTTTTGTGAAAGTCTCCAAAAGTCCAAAAAAGTTAAACGCAAGGTCACAGGCTAACAGTGGAGCTGTGTTGGGAACCAGCAGCCAAGAGCTTCCATGGAAACCTTCTACCCATGTTAAATAGATTTTGTTGGCAGTTCCTTTTCTGCCCGTTTTTTAAACTTGTGGAAGCACTTTGCAGTACTGGGAGACACCATTTCTAACGGCAATGGAGCTAGATTCTAAAAATATCAAAAGATGCCCAAAGCAAATACCTTTAACCCATAGTTGTGTTTATCAAATTAAAAAATTTGAGTTTCATTGACCACAAATTGAGCAGAAATATTTTGCATACAAATCTTTAAATAGTTTAACCACATTAAGAAAAATACATTCGTTAATTTTTTTTATTAGTGAAGCCACAAGTTGTGCACATTATCCAAACAGAATACCTGAAATGTTGATATTTTCAGCCCTTTCGGGTTAAAACAAGAGAAAAGGACAACCTAACAAGAGTGAAAAGTTTGGGTTAGGTGACCTATAGTTCAAAGATGTCCCTGGTCAGGTAGACTAAATAAAAGTGTATTCCCAATTGCTCCAGGACATTCGTGTAATTTACTTGTGAGCTCTCCCTCAAGCCTAGAGAGACATCAGTGTTGAACCACCAACTGAAAGGGGGTATTTGCCATTAGTATGAGTGACAACATTTCATGGCTATTAATTTAGTTCATTATATTTAGCCGATTTGAATAGATTTTTCTAGCAGGTGAGGCTGTCAAAGAACTAAATATGGAGCAACTACAAAAAGTAAATTTGCAGCATGACCAAATTATACAAAAAGTATAGGAACTGTTCTAGCAGATATGTTTTAGAAGTCTCTTTTGATAGGCAGGGAATAATTGTCTTTGTCACCCTGTAGTCATGCCATCAAATCTGTTGGGCAAAGTACCGCTACTGATTAATCCAGTAGACTCAGTCTAGTTAGAAAATGGAAGAAACCCAGTCATGTTAATTATTCTGTTACAAATGAAGACCAATACTTGCAGTCTTGGATTTTATAGTTCTATATGAATAGAACTTTTTTTTTTACTAAACTATTAATCATGCTTCAGAAGAATTAACCTTTCTTGGATAGCAGATCTACCACAAGCCTCCATTGCCACAACCTCCAGATGGCTTACGACCTACGGCAACTCCTCGACTACTGCAAGCCAACAAATTGGCTCTTGCACACCAGACACGCATTTTGCTTTATTTTAGGTTTTCAAGCATCTTAAAATACCCAAATCATCGCTCCAATACACAAGTCAGCCAATGGCCTACAAGGAAATGCTGAAGCTAGTGATGGCGATAGAAATGGACAAGCTTGCGTGTACAAATATGCAACTAGAATTGCAAGGTTCACAGCCCAGTTGCATAAGTGGTCGCAACCGTTGGATTGTAAGCAAGGGTAAAAAAAAAAAAAAAAAAAAAAAACTTCCCACAAACTAGTCAACATGGTCAATTGAAAGCCTGTACAAAACGACCCTGGAATAGTCAAATGCAGCTTTACAGCGGATGAATTAAGCCAAATTGTATAAACATCCAATGGTAAACAGTATACAAATGCATTCAAGGTTGCACTCACACTAGGCCATCTGGCCGTGGCCGTCGCAACTGTGGCCTGGCCACGGTAGGCTCTTGAACATACGCCATCACGTCGCTAGCATCCAAACAATTCTACCAAACCTTAACCAACTAGTGAAAAATGGAACAAAACTTTAGCACACACCCAGTGACTAATCACCTGGTCCAGGGGTGTTCCAACGTGGTTTACCAGAGGGCCTTGTGGACTTAAAGTAAGCCACACATTTGACAGACAGCACCGAATGACGTTAAACTAAGCTAATCTACAGGTTACCAGTGCTAGTGCAATTACATGAGCATTTTGCACAATATTTGTACTCCAATGCTACGTAAAGCAGGCTTCTTCAGAAACCCGTAGCCTGCTACATTGAAGGGCAACTAACAAATCCTGACCAAGACCGAAAGATGGCTCTGGAAGCCACTATGGCCCACGCAGCAGATTACTGCGTGGACCGTGGTGGCTTACAGATCAACCCTTCGGTGGACCATTCATACACATGTATTCCAAGGATGTTTTGAAGGCACTGGAGTCCCATGGCACTAGATTCCTTTGAAGACTAAGTTGGTATGGGGGGGCCCAAAGGGGGCCCCCCCATAGATCTTGTCAGTCATCTAACACCTGTTAAGAAAAACACACACACACACACACACACATCACAAGATACAAATCAGCAAAGCTAGGTTAACAAACAGCGGTGACATGCATGTCAAGGTGCAAAGAGCAGGGATACTGATGGCTTGTGTCTGAGGAGACAGCCCAAAAACGTCAACATTTAATAAAGGAAAATAACTTTTACTCACTGCGGTGGTCTGTTTCGAAGCGCCATGTTGGTAACAATATTTGTCTGGGCTGTTCAGTCAAATGCCCACAAAAACAAACACGCAACAACGCATACTTTCAGTTTGTATAAAGTGACAATAGTGATCTGCAATCTAGATCGAAAACTTTCAACCCTCACTAAACTCAACCTCGATTGACACAGGCCGATGCGAAACGTAAACCAAACCCATTGTGTTCACCTTTAATAAAGGGGTGCGTGACAGGTGATCTCAATTAAGAGCTAATCAGAAAGAACACACTGATCGGCCATGAGTGAGACTATCAAAACGAGGACGAGGATTTAACGGAATTGTTACCATTCAAATTCAAATTTCTTTATTATTGGATAGGGTATGATATCAATGATTTGGGCTTTAAGTAGGCCTATATTTCTTAAATATATTTCTTAAATTTTTTCCCACCTTCGCCTTTTGAATATGAAATCTATAACCTCAGCCTCTCTATAATTTGCCCAACACATATTTTATTGTTCAAATAAAATCCCATCCTTATTTTGCCATTCATATTGAATCTTTACTGTCTTTCATTGTACAACACAATCAACTAATAATTATTCATAACGCTCTTCCATCTCCTTGGCTGCATTAAGACGAGGCTCGGGTCAGAGCAAAGATCGGGATCCACACATGATAAGGGATAAAGTTATTTATTAGAATAAAGTAAGTATCATGAAATCTGTAAAGGGATTAGTGTAGTGCATGGAAGATTAGAAAATGTGCGATTATATGGTTTGGACAGAAAACCAGTACCAAAATCACAAGGACCGACCGAGCCAGAACGGAGGAAACTTAACCCAGACAGACAAAACAAATACTGGGAACAACAAACCATCTTTACCATGTTGGAAATATCCAAACAAAATGCAACAAACCAAACCAAACTGAAGGTAAACAAATCCCGCATGGGCTCTGACGTCATGAAACGCTCGTAATCCTTAAAAGGGACAGCGATCCCTGAACCACCAAGACAGTAAACGACATGCCTAACACAATTGAAAGAACAACACATAACAAAATACTGTAGGTGAATTATGTTACACTCACTACAACCCATTAAATACGGTATGATTTCTAGATGTCATGGCAACGTCCGCTCGCGACACTGGACTTGCGATCGAGGCATCGACGCGGACGTTCATTCACATAGCCAAAAACAAGAGAATAGATGGCTAGATAAAATAAACATCAAGACATACAATTCTAAAAAGAACAGATGAAGCAGCTACCATTTTTTCCTTCGCGGTTTGCCTACAGAGCAGCGCACCTGCATTTAATGGTGTATTGTCACAATTTCTCAGTATCAAAGGTGAAAGTAGAAACGGGTGGCCAAAAGCTGTCATATTGTTAGTTATCACAGACAATTTTAAGTAGAAACGGGTGGCCAAAAGCTGTCATTTGTTAGTTATCACAGACAATTTTCAACAATGAATGATCTGTACGGAGCTCCATAAGGGACATTAGGGAGAACGCTCCCGGACAGAACCTTAGTTTGGAAGTCATGCTTAGTGACACGACAAATAGCCTACTTCCAATTGAAATACAAAATTTAGAAAATAGGCCTACGTGTCCCTGATCGTTTGAATAGGTTAAATAACGTGACAGTGTCACGTATTTTCGTGAGACCATACCCGTACTTCCATGAGTATACTTAAAGGAAGTATACTATCCGCACTATCTACTACGTTATTTTTTCAGATGTGAGTGCTGTTCCAAATCGAGTACTCCGTGGTGCACTAAACGGAAATTACGATCACGACTGCCGCCGTGGCTCCTCCCCCGCAATAAACATCCCGCTTTGAACGGTGAACTCTTTACGCCTAGCAGCTATAACAACCATAACAACTACAAGATGACTCTATTAATGCAGGCTATGTGGAAAATGCGCCGATTTTGGCTCATATATATATATATATATATATATATATATATATATATATATATATAGCATTTGTGGTTTTGGCATAAACATAACTAGGGTGCACTGTACTATCTGCGCAC
>NC_044060.1:12105408-12212908 GCF_902167405.1 Gadus morhua
CTTCCTTTCGGTAATGTCATCTCCTCCAAAGTGTTTGTGGATCGGGCGACAAACCAAAGTAAATGCTTTGGTGGGTAATACAAATAAAACCAAGAGATTATTTACTCTTCTTCTTCTTCTGCTCTTTTTTTCTTCGTATTATTCTCCTTCCTCCTCCATGACTAATAACCTTGTTTACCACAGATAATTTACCTGAGTCTGAGCATGAATGAATCACGTAGGTTTTTGTTAAACGCCCAGAAGAATGGGTATCTGCATCATGAAAGCTGCTGGAGTTTCCGTCATTGTGCTAGAAATGTCCGGATGTTTGTGTCTTGTACTAAAGGAAGGCATGTTACCACATAAAAGTTATTTGTTTACAGGCGGCGAATGAATGATAATATTCCTTTGTAATAATAATATTTTCTAATATTATTAATCAATCAATATTATTGTTGTAATTTTTTATGTCTTTGATTCTTTATTTACAAAAAAATACTATTTGTGACCACGTTTGTGACACATCCCATGTTGCCTGTAGTTGTATTCCTCACTTCGATGTTTCAACAGATGTTTTTGTCTCACTTCTAACCACATCTATCCGCTTTTCCTCCCCCTTCAGGGTTTGTGAGCTTTGACAACCCAGGAAGTGCGCAGGCCGCCATCCAGTCCATGAACGGCTTCCAGATCGGCATGAAGAGACTCAAGGTGCAGCTGAAGCGGCCCAAGGACGCCAACCGCCCCTACTAGCCCCGCCCCCTTCCCTGCCCCCCCCCCCCCCCAGCAGTCCCCCCCCTTGCCCTGGTGGGCGGGTGAGGGAAGGGGGGAGAGGGGCAGAAACATCACAGGTCAGACCTTGGGCTTATCTTTGATACCACCCCCCCCCCCCACCCCCCCCCCTCCCAATCCGTGAGTTGAAAAACATTTCCATCTCAACTTCTGTTGAGGCAGGTGTACAGGTTTAAATACTGTGACATTATTGGATTGCACAATCTTACATGGATTCATTGTGTGTGTGTGTGTGTGTGTGTGTGTGTGTGTGTGTGTGTGTGTGTGTGTGTGTGTGTGTGTGTGTGTGTGTGTGTGTGTGTGTGTGTGTGTGTGTGTGTGTGTGTGTGCTAAAAGGTGGCTTTTAACCGCTGCCAACTGTGTGCAGGTTCAAGGGAGTTTATCTTTTATGGAATTTGATTTCCCACTTATGAAATTCATTATTGTGTCAGGTCCCAGCGAGAGGACTATATGCAATACAACTTTAATGACATTTAGGCCTACTGGATTAGGAAACTTAATAACCATCCTTTTGAAAATCATCGTAATACCGTAAATGTGCTTTTGAAATGGCTGCACTCTATAGGGACGCTTCATGCTTCCAAATACAGACGAGGAAATTGTGTTTCTGCATTGCTGTGTATGCTTTCTGTTCTTCATCTGTTTAGCGGGCAGACCAGTTAGTAGTTGGAATAGGAGCTAGAAATGACTTACCAACTTCTATCAATGTGTAAATGAAGCCGACATTTCCATTCAACATCTATAATTTGACACTTCATCTAAAAGCGACTAACAGTACTATGGGAGGAATGCATGCCGCTAAGGTGCAGGGTGTGTTAGTATGTCTTGCTCAACAATGCCTATAGTTGGAATTTGTACATTGGGGCATCGAACCCAGTACCTTTTGAACCCTATACCCAGCCACTATCCTGGAAATGCTTAGCTCACAGGCCTGTATATAATTTGTTCATAAAACAAATAAACCCCACATGTACATTCAAGTATACACTATAAACTACATGCAAACTTCACTTTTATACTGTGTATACTGCTTATAAAGCCTACATACCACACATGTACAGTATATTTACTGCATGGAAAACATATATTTCCCATGCATACTGTTTATGAAACAGGCATACCTCACATGTACTACAGTGCATATATACTGCATTTCAAACATACATACCTCACATGCAGTATATATACTGCATTTCAAGCATACATACCTCACATGCAGTATATATACTGCATTTAAAACATACATACCTCACATGCACAGTTTATATACTGCGTTTAAAACATACATACCTCATATGCACAGTTTATATACTGCATATAAAACATACATACCTCACATGCACAGTTTATATACTGCGTTTAAAACATACATACCTCACATGCACAGTTTATATACTGCATTTAAAACAAACATGCCTCACATGCGCAGTATATAAACTGCATATAAAACATACATACCTCACATGCACAGTATATATACTGCATTTAAAACATACACAGTATATATGCTGCATTTAAAACATACATACCTCACAAGCACAGTACATTTACTGCATTAAGAAAAACATACCTCACATGCACAGTATTATACTGCATTTAAAACATACATACCTCATACGCACAGTATATAAACTGTATTTAAAACATACATGCCTCATATGCACAGTATATAGTAGGCCTATACTGCATTTAAAACATGTATGCTTTAAATCGATATTATATATCACATACCGTTTCTAAAACACGCGCACACGTTACTCCTGTTAGGGGAAGGATCATTGGCAGACGGCCGAGTGTTTTCAACACAGGGACAGAAATTGCATCCAACAGACATTTATTAGCCCTGAGGCAGGTACGCCCGCCGTTCCCTCCCTTTGTCTCCTCCCTTCATCTGCGTGATGGAGAGTTTAGGCAGCGCTGCTCATTCACCACTGATGACTTCATTCACGAGCAACTTATCACCCACTCACAAACTAACTGAAGCATACGCCGATGGTGTACCGAGGCGAATCGTCGCGCTCAGGAGGATGCGCCCGCCATCTAATAGGAACGCGTCACAGAAATATGCGATTCCAATTCAATGTGACATCTCCAATCACGTTCAATGTTATTGGGAGGGTTCGTTCTTTTATTTTTAGCTCGGAGAAATGCTGGCTCCAGAAAAAACCCATAAAACACTTTGAACTCCATATTTTCATTTGATGAAATAGAATGAATAAAAAATATTATGCATTGTAAGAGAGTTATAAGAAAATATATGTGGTCTTCTTCAATGTGCTTTTTTAAAGGAGATGTATGATGTAATTTGTTAATATGGCACAGAGGTGTTTACATCGTTTTCGTAGACCATCTGACTTGGACAGTTTTAAAGGTGTTTAAGAGTCCGACATAATTTATATTGACTAGGACTCCTCTTGCCGTTGGACGTTATGGCGGCCCTCTTAAACCCTAGTAACTTTTATTTCGGTAGTTTCATTATTGTTTATTTTATGTTTGGATAATTATCTCTGTTATTAGATTAATCATATTAGAATTATTTATAATTTATAAAATAGTTAACTTTTTTTTCTCTAGTGTTTCACAGAATATCAATTTTAGGCCTACTATAGAATACTTTAGAAAACAACCCTTTTAATAGTTTGAATAATACATTTTCAGTCGATCTGACCTTTTTATCTTTAATAGTGTTTGTCAATAATACGCTGTTCTCTCTCTTAACTCCCTCTAGGTTATGTAAAGCTGGACCACATGTTTGACTACTTGCTATCTGTCATCGAGTGCATTCTCGACCAATGGACCACTGAGGCTGCTTCAGAAAAAGGAGAGCGAGAGAGAGAGCGACTACCAAGTGAAGGACAAAGAACGCTGGATGTATCGAAACCTTTGGAACTAAGAAAGACTTTGTATTTGTACCAGCCTGGCCCAACCTAGGACGCCCTCGCCCCTTCGCCCTGCACACCCATACACACCTCTCTCCTTACTGTTCCCAACTTGACTGAAACACACCCTTTTTTCTGGACCAGGAAGGTTGACGTTTAGTCAAATCGCAAAGATGAAGATGAAGAGAAAAAAAGTAATTCAGAAACCCCTCAAAAACGACCAACTGACCACTGAACTATTTACGGAAATAAGGACATCAAGTCCAACCTGAACAAAAACAAACTCTTGAAAAAACATAAAAACAAAAAAAATGATTGAAAAAAGATCTGTGGATTGCCCTCGGAGATCTTTCTTTACGGTGGGTCAAACATGAGGCAATTTGCTTTTCAAGACCAATTTTTTTTCCAGACTTTGAAATGCGAAAAGGACACATTTTTGAAGAGAGAGAACTTAAGGGAATGTGATATTTTCAGGACACAAATTGGCTTCAATTTGGGATGGCCATGTTTAGCTCAGAGTGCCTGTCCGTTTCCAGGGGATACTGTTGCCAAGGAGAGCTATAGCAACGGTCTCCAGGGAGTCTTACCTGTCATTCCTTAGTTGTTTTAGGGACCAAAAGACCAAACATTTTTATTGCTGAGGACTTGTAGCTCTAATATACTCGGACCAGTGCATCTCTTTCAATCAGTGTTACCTGGCTAAGGAGTTGCCTATAAAAGACATGTACATTTCGAATATATATATATATACGACATATGTATATGTACATATATATTGCTGATATGCTTTTTGAATACAGGCAAAACTATTTCAGATGACCAAATGGGGTCGCTCACTTCGCTAGTTTACAATTACTTCAAAGAAAGTTTTGATTTCTTTTTCTTTTCTCTCCTCATTTCTTTTTGTCTGGGGTGGGATGGAGAGTGCATGGGGAGGGGCTGCTCACATATCACAGCCTTACCTTTTATATCTTGACATCCTAACCTCATAGTTATGATAAGGAACATCCGATACCTTTGAGATATATGAACTTGTTTATATTTGCAGTACATATATATACCAAGCATTCAAGCAAACGTATTCATATATATACAGTATATATGGATAAATAGATATTAATCAAAAACAAATATATGTATTTATATGCACATATTTTATATATGTGTGTGTCTGTATATAGGACGGCTACTGACGATGTTGCTGTAATTTTTTTGTAGAGTTTAGCTGGAGTTAGATACATTGCTCTGCTTGGGAAGAATCGCAAATCTGGCAGCTCCCAAAACTGCAGCCATTCCTATCTCTGATTACCTATATGCTGACACATCAGATATTGCTGAAATATAGATGTGCTCTGTGTAAATATACACACATGGTGTAAATAGTATCTGAAAAATGCAAAAAGCCACATTTCAGTAGCAGGCTTTAAGAGAATCAGGCTAAATAACTTTGGACGACAAGGACAATTATCTTCGACTCTATTCCAAACATATCTTTTGAGCTTCACACGTGTATGAGCACCTGTGCACGTAAACACACACACACACATACAAACACACACACACACAACAATGCAACAACATTACATTAACACACACAGAGACAAACGCAACCAACAACACAAACACACACACACACACACACACACACACAATCACACACACGAACACCATCGCACATACCGTACAACACAACGTGCACACATCTCTTTGAAAACTTGAACCAAAATGAATGAGTCTCACGCCCCCCCCTCCCCCCTCACTGCTCTCTTTCTGCGTTCAGATAAGTGCATGTAGCAAACGGGCTGCCACCACGTCCAGGTTGCCTTGCCACCTGCAGTATTCGCCATCCAGCACTGTGCTCTCAAGCCGAACCCAAACCGAACTCCAAGCAGCCAACACGCTATTATGATGTCAAAACCCCTACAGCAAGACCCATGTCATTTCTTAACCGTCTTTTTGGAGAGCTTCACAGTGCATGCAAGTCTTTTTATTTGAACAGACTTTTACACACAACAAACACACACACACACACACACACACACACACGCACACAAAAGAATACCTGACTCGGTTCATTGGTGTCTCTGGATAAGAAGGGAAAAAAATAATCAGCATCTAGTATTAATGTTAAGTCATCGGGATACACATGGAGGAATTGATCTGGGCATTAAGGTAACCTGATTGGACACCTTGGGGGACGACTGAACCAGGTGGAGAGCACCTGCTGCAACCTACCTGTCTGTCTGCGGCTAGCGTTTGCGATCAGGGGGCCCGTAAGGTGGCACGCTCTGGGGGTAGGGAGAGGTCACCGAGTTGGTCCTCCGGATGTGGAGGCTGCCTGCGCTGAGGGGCACAGACGATGTCAGCATGGTTCTGATCAGTGCATCGCTCATCTTCACCTCACACTCCTCACCTGTGCTTCATTCTGGTTGGAAAAAAACATTTGAAGGGAGTTAAGGCTGAATTCAAAGAGTGGCTTTTCTAACATCTTGCAGTTAATGTATGGATCTATAACGCTTAACATTAGAGTTTTGGGATACCTTTCGTTTTGTAATATTACCTTACCCATTGGTTCATAGGATCTTCAATCTTACAAATTTATGAAAATGAAGCAATAAGCATATCAAAATCATACGTGCTATATGATGCCAGCCGGTGTTATATTGATTCTGCGCAGAGTTTCTCATATTATTGTAAATGGCATGAACACTTTCTATATACCTGTAAAAGGTCAGGGGAGTTGGTTTTATTGGCCTCTGTACTCGACACAGATAGGGATGGTCGAGATTGCCTTATTAATATTTATAAGGTGGTATGACACCATGCTTCTGCTGGCCGCCATTCCAAATCTAACTGTTAACTGCTTATTGTTCCATTTCCCTAGCGTCTATGGATAACCTTTCTCAAGCAGATTGAATACCGTTAACATTTACCTTCCTAAATCAACAAGGCCCATACACGCCGTAGCCCGCAAGAAAAAAAGAAAAAAGAAAAAAAGAACATCTCGTTATGTAGGCCAACGCTACGCCATGACATTCTAAGGGGAAAGCCAGTACCTAGCTTGAAGGAGTGCTTTAACTTTTGTTGAAGAGGAAAGCAGACGAGGAAGGTTGAGGAGAAGAAACATCCCCACACAAACCAATTCATTTCAAGGTGATTTCGCTCCAGCTTGAAGCAGGCATTTCATTAAAGCCATCGGCGGGGTAATGTGAGAGATTGCTCAATTAAAAAAATGAATAGCATCATCTTCTGGCAACAACTCTACCCATGAAACATGACACGATAAAATGTCCTTAGATCTGTGCTAGCTCCACTGTGCCATTTCATTTCCTTGACTCTGTTGGCAGGAATAGGCAATCCCACGCCAGACTCATCGATGACAAGGATTTGGTTCAAAAAAATATTAAAGTTTGTACAGTATCTACTATGAATAATTGCCTCAATAAGGCATTTTCCAGCATATATTTCTGTGCCAGGAACATTTTAACGTCCGTCATAATGTGGGCAATTTTGCCGGTTCAATGTTAACTGAGTGGAGGGAGGGGAAGCAAAAAGGACAAAGGCCAGTCGAATGCTCATCTTCACCTGCTCCGATTTTCAGCTGCAACTGTTTACATTAGAAGTGTGGGGAAAAAGAGGAAAAAAAATACAAAAAAATGGTTCAAAAGAACAAGAAACGGTGCAAACGTTTGAATATAAATATATATATAAATATATAGATAAACCGATGAATATAGTGTACATTTTTTTTGGGTTGCTCTGTTTTCCTCCTGTACATAGGTTTGCATATTTTATAGGACTTTTACTGCTATCTACAAGGACTGGATTGAAAATGATACTTTAAATACTAAACCAACAAAAAAAATATATGAATGAAAACATGATAATATTCGTTGAAAACCAGGTACAAGGAAGAAGTCTCTAGGATATGGTACAATTATGGGACCTGAGCAAGGCATTTATCCAGGACACCGTCAGGGAGCGCACTGACCTCAGTTAGAGCTTAGACATGCATTGAACTTTCTCTTTTTTTATATATATATATACAATTATTTGGAAGTGTTCTATTAATTTGTTTAAATATTTATTTACGACTCATGTGCGATATCATATGCATGCTTACATGGCATTATTTTTCTATGAGTTGGTACGTGACCAAATAGTTTTTATACGACATGCGACAGCCAGCATCGTTGTCTATAATGATGATCATTGTTCCTGTGCGCAAAGGCCTTCAGCACGTCTTTCATGGAGAATAATGCTCCAATTGACCAAGTGATGTCAAAGACAAGATTTTTATTGCTTTCCATTAATTTATTTGTTTTGTTTATTTATTGATTTGTGCCATTTGACTAAAGACCAGAGCTCTGTTACTGCCATATATTATGGTTTTAACTGCTATTTATTATTACTGTAGTTTATTTTAATTATTTCCTTTTTTTCATAGGGTTGTATTTGACACCTGTAGAATTTGGCGACTCCTATCCAAAAGTCAGCCACTTGAAGGTTTAATACAATAGGGTATTGCTGTTACACTATTGCAATCAATTACTGTAACTCTAAACACTGTAAATTACATTTTTTTGTTGTATTTCTAACATTCTACTAGCCAATTCACTTTGCTAAAAGATTGTACAAAACAACCTGTTTAGACATCATGTGCAAGTTTTATCAATGAAACATTCCATAACATGCTGATTAATCAATCAGGTATGTATTAATAACATAGTATTCTAAGTTCACATCGGTACTCATGGTATTAAATACCAGATTAAATGCTAAATCAATGTTTGACTGCTTGCATGAACCACTTCGGTTAGTGGAGTTTCCTTTCTTCTGTCTTTTTTACTTGTGCTGCTTCCCTCCTGTTTGACAGAGCTCTGATCTTCAACTGTTGTCTTCAAATCAACAGCATTAATTCAATGAAATCTGCACTATTTCATCAACAATCTGTTTATGGACATCTCTCAACGCTGTTATCGATGATTTTGTTTCGGAGACATCACTAGTATTACTCCTCGAATTACATTTTGCAACAACGATGGTTTCAACAACAAACGTATTCTGGAACTCTCTTCCCGATTTCAGCACACGTGGAGAGTGGGTAGGGGGGCGGGGGACTGAATGTTGCATAATAGAGCTTTGCCCCCCGCTCCTGTTGAGCTAAGCTTCTAATTGGGCAGTTTGCTTTAGGCTTTCACCCCCTCTCTCTCTCTCTCCAGACCGCACCACTCTCTGGTACCCTGGACTCTTTTTGTAATTTTAAATGAATGACGCGTCTCAGCTTAGCCCAATAATAAAGCACAGTCTAGAGTAAAAACAACAAAAGATATACCTCTGTTGTGTCCTGAGTGATGTTTACTGACCTTAACTGTCACCGTTATACCCCTGTTGGCTCAATACAGCCCGTTGTTCTGACACCACCAATTACTGCTAAATTACACACTGTTGGGTGCTTAGATTCCGACAACAATTTACCTCTTCGACAAACAAGCCAAGGACACACCTTCTACAGCCTGAAGCATAAGCCAGTGACTCGGCCACAAACAGAACACTTGCATGCAAATGGGGGTACAACCACTTCTAGAGTGAATTTAGGTTTATTTATATTAAAATATACAGTATTAGCAGAACACTTTCCAAATATTGTTAAGACATAAGAGGTGAAAATACGCAGATTAGCATTTTACCCCTCTAAGTGACACTGACACACACACACACACACACACACACTTCAGCAGATGAAGAAGATGTCCTCCAGTATCTGGCTCTCCTCGAGGTCCTGCTGGGGGCTCTGGGTGAAGCGTCCAGAGGAGGCGGAGGAGCTCAGAGGGGCAAGGCATGCTGATCGGGAGGCGGCCATGGCGGTGCCTGGCCTAAGGGCCCCGTGGGGCACGGTGGCGTTGTGTCTCTGGGAGGACGGCGGGCGCTGGGGAGGCACAGGGATGGGGCTGAAGACCTCCAGCAGCTCCAGGAGAGAGGAGTCCAACCTGGGGGGAAGTGAGGAGAATGAGGCGCGTTTGATCCACGTTGACCATTCAGATTCATGTGAGTCGATCGTCGGACGTCGAATCTGAACTCACTACAGCCGTCCATGTCGAGAAGTGATGTTTGGTGTATTGGAAAATCATATAACATGTACAGACACTAACCAGTAAGATGAAGACAAGGGATAGAATTGGAACTATTTGACGTTTTAAAGACAATAATGGATGCTATGTATCTCCTTTACCCGAAGAGTGCCTTAGAATGGGTACACTGTGAGGGAATACATACTCAGCACAGACCCCTGGCAGTGTTAACACCTTGCTCTACCGACGGAGCTGCTCGGGAGCATTATATTCGGATGGCTTTTGGCCCTGCTAGAATCCCAACCCAGTCGTTGAGATGCAATTTAAAGCATCTTTCAAAATAAACAAACCCGAATTGCCTTAAAACCGGTTCTTCACAAAAGCACAGCCAGGGATATACTCTAAAAGCAAGAGTGAATATGTAAGCAGAACACATACATTTTAACCTTACACACAAGGCCCCGCCGTCACAAAAAATGGCCCACTACAAAGACCGCTCTGGCCACCTGTTCACGCTTAATCGCATTGCTTCAAAACACAAACCATAGGAGGAACAAACGCAAATCCCTCTACACATAAAGAACAAAAAGCCGTTTAATGCCAAAGGGTCTCTGAACTTCAACAAGCGGCGTTAACAAGTGGAAACAGACTCTGGCTGGCAGGCAGCAAAGCCTAGAGTCTTACAGGTGTGAGCCGGGGAAAGGCAGTGGAGGGAGATGGAGAGTGGTCCAAGCCCCCCCCCTCTCCCCCTCTCTCTCCCTCCCCCTCTCTCTCTCCCTTCCTCTCTCTCCCTTCCTCTCTCCTGGAATGGAAATAAGAAGAATGTGGGGAGAAATAAATAAACCAAAACGAGGAAGATTAAGCTAATAGAGATTCAATCCTTCAGTCTGGCTGCCTTGATAAATTATTCAGTGTGTACACAGCTCAACGCCGAGCACTCCACATACAAAACATGAATTCTTTAAAAGCACGGTCCACTGATGTTGCTCACATAATTCTCTGCTCGTTTTAAGCTGCATCGATTTGCATCCACACACAGGCGCGGGCATGCACGCATGTGCACACGCACATTCTAGTTGGTATTCACACGCACACACACACACCCACTCTCTCTAGTTGGTGTACACACACACACACACACACACACACACACACACACACACACACACACACACACACACACACACACACACACACACACACACACACACAGACACCCTGGTGCCAGGGCTTTCAGGCGGGGTATGGCGACTTTCACCAGACATGACTTCAGAGGGACAGATAATCTTGTTGTCATCTGATGTGTTAACATTTCAGCAGCACACGATTTCATGAAAGGACAGGAACATGAAAGGAGCAAGAGGCCGTGCATATTTCACTCTACGCACACACCCAATCACCACAAAGGGGTGTGTGTGTGTGTGTGTGTGTGTGTGTGTGTGTGTGTGTGTGTGTGTGTGTGTGTGTGTGTGTGTGTGTGTGTGTGTGTGTGTGTGTGTGTGTGTGTGTGTGTGTGATGAGAGTTGGAAAAGCCAGGGAAGACACAAGACGCTGAAGTAAGAATCTGCCGCCCTCATTTGCTACCCTTCTGCCTGTCAATAATAGTTTGCATTGCAAGTGTGCTTGCGTGCGAGCACGTGCATCTATGGCCATGCATGTGAGTGACGGAGAGATTGGAGGGGAGTGCAGATCCGTGAAGAGAAAAAAAATGCAGTGTGTGTGTGTGTGTGTGTGTGTGTGTGTGTGTGTGTGTGTGTGTGTGTGTGTGTGTGTGTGTGTGTGTGTGTGTGTGTGTGTGTGTGTGTGTGTTGGGGGGGGGGAGGAGGGACTTTGGCTAGGCTCCCGCGCTGGAAATGTGAGAATTTGCATTTTTATTTGTTGATTTATTTAACGGACAGGGCTCTCAAACAGCCATCCATCAACTGACGACATTGTGGTAATGAATAATGCATCACTTACCGGCGGTCACAATCTATAACAAGGCGAGTGTTTTGGTTGGGGGTGGGGGCGTTGGGGGCAGTAGTTTGGGCGGAGGAACTGTGAAGACGGCGGAGGGGTGAGGGGGGAGAGGGAGCACAGCGAAGGTTTAAAGAGCAGAGATTGCACGCGGAAAACACAAATAATGTTCATACATTTTCAAACAGTGTTTTAAGCACAAAAGCAAATATCTTCACTCATGTGTTTCGGCTGATTATACACCGAGTAAGGTGCAAAGGCAAATTATTCGAGCCACAAATCAGCTTTCAGTCCATGACAAACACCAGCAGGTGCACACAAACACATGATGAAAGGATTTTCACTAAAGCTTTGTTTAATTTTTCACTTATTGACACGTGTCTTAATCAACATGTTGAAGCCACACAGACTCTGGTTTAGCTTCTGCTTATAGCGCCATCATGCCGACTAGCCATCCAAGAAGCATCCTGTAGTCTCCATAGAACTTTGAGGAGGGGGTCTGGGGGGGGGGGGGGGGGGGTAGATAACTTGACTGACAGCGGTGCTTCAGTGTGCACGCACCATTAATAACTTTAAAGGACTCTTCTCCATGACTAATTGGCCGCTTAGCGTCTATGAAGGGGGCTATGAAGAACAGAAAAGGTCCCATTATGTAGTTCCGAGCAGACATCAATTACCGCAGTGGCGGCGTTCAAACCCTCACCCCTTACGGCCTCTGCGGGAACGTGGAGTGGCGCTCCTCTGATGTACATAGAACATATTATATTCAACCCGCTTCCGTTCACTCAATGCGGGGCTGCTTTAAACGTGGGTGCGGGTTCCACCCCCAAAGGGTACGCCGCATATAGTTTCCCTGAGGTGCCGCCCCCCACCCCCCCTCTTCTTCCCGGCCTTCCCCCCCCCCCCCCGTTCCATTAAGCATGGCCGTCCCACCCCAGCGCTCCTGTTCATTTGCAGGCCAAAGAGTGACATAAAAAATAGATAACATAACAATGGTTGCCGCGTCTTCCCCGCATGTCAATTTTACAGCCAATCGATAGCAGGCGCCCAGCGGCAGGCCAGGATGGAACTCTCTCATTAGCGACCGGCGCGGGATTCATGGAGGGAGGGGGGGGGCTTCACGTTGACCCCAGAGTTGTGACGTCCCATTTGCACGTTGGGGAAAAAGGGATTTCTTTGCATTGTGTAATCTATAAAAGCACTATAGGGTTACAGTATTTGTCGCATATACAAATATGCATCGCCAAGGACGCCGCTACCTTCCAAGTTCATGCGTCAATATGACAACATAGAGACCCAGGTTCAACAGCAATGCAGTATTTTATAGGCTTACAGAGATGTTCAAGTGCAGCCTTTTGAATGAATAATAAAGAAATAAAACGGTTCTCTGCGAGACATCCCCAATCAAAACAGTACTAGTGCCCTCCCAAACATTCAGAACACTACCGTTTTCCGACTTGAAGATCACAGGTAGAATAGGTTACTGCGTGAATAATGCAATGAATGTTCCCAGTGTAAATAAATAAAAGGGTGTCAAACTACAACAACCATATAATCTACATTAAAGACAGGGTAGGCAATTTTGAGAAACCAGCCAGAGTGAGCTGGATTTGGAAAGTTCCAGCCCACAGAATCTCATCCCTTTCTTCAGGCCTCCCTTTGATGCCACTCCCCCAAAACACTCGACTAGCATGCTAGCTTCAGCAATAGGTATGCCTTGCCTTGTGGAAGACTTGAGTCATGTGCAATGAGTGCGAGGGCATTCTGCCCACAGGATGGAGAGGTAGGCCATCCCATCAATTAATTTATGCTGAATTTAATTATCGGATAGGCTTAATTAAGGCATGCGACAGACATAATCACTGGAATTCCGTTTTTTTTATTGCCATCGGTTGTATTGAGAATTTTAACAAATATATGAAAAATAAATTGATAAATAAATTGCCTACCCTAGCTTTAAATGAGGCATTGGTGCCCATTAAGGCCAACCAGTGTGACTTTTGCAGGTGTTTGTCATTTTGGAGTACGGAAGTGCTCAAAAGAAAATGTAGAATCATAATTTATCAAGCAAGAACAGGATCAGAAGAAAATGGATTATGGCCACTTCAATCCACACTTAATTTACTGCTGTTAATCATCCGCAGTAAATCAAAATAGAGCTTCTCTTTTTTTTTAGCTTCCAGTATTTTATTCACCACCTGTGAACGCATGGACCACAAAAACATACATCGGATGCTAATGACTGCATCACTATTCCATCATGGGCATGTTTAAAGCCCACACATGGATGAGTGGGAGGCATTTGAGCGATTGACTCACAACCGGTAGTAAACAGTCACAGTGTGGAGTCCACCGCGATGGTTTTAATCAGGTTTGGGGGTGCAAATGGGGTCGTAATATGGTCCGATACCCCCGGTATCCCTTGCTGGAATTAATAGCCATCTGCTTGGAGATTACAGTTCAACTTGGACGTCACACCGTTTTGCTTAAGAGTTACTCATGGGAAGTGAAGGAATGAACTGGGTGTGCTGCCATGAAGAGAGCTATGGTACCACGGCCGAGTGGGGTGAGTACGGGGGGGCGAAGGGGTTGGGAGGGGGGGGGGTTGGGGGGCAGAGGGGTAAGGAGGGCTCGTTTGTCAACATCAGTTCGTAAAAGAGAGGAATTGTCAGCGTCACGACATAGGGAACCACACACATTAACACGCCGCCTCAGGTAAAAATAAATCACGGTACAAACAATAACATGCATTGCAATGCTATTATTTTACAAATGCCTTCTGCAGCTAGGTTTTGTCATTGTTGGTGTTCTTGTTGTTGTAACATTTCTCACATGTTCACACAGTCACACAAAGACCCACACACGCATGCACCACGCCCACGCCCACACCCAAACAAGCATGCACTACACTCCCTCCCTCACCCACACGCGCATGCATCGCACACCCCCGCCGCACACACGCATGCAGCACCACACAGGGAAGACCACACACTGTCACATTAATTACTTTTCTCAAACAAGCGGGAGAAGAGGAGCGGCGATGAGTTCCTTTCTTGGAGAGCGCCCGTGACGCTTCCACACTCAATGATTCATCCCCGTCCTCCCCAGTCCCTCTCTGCCTGCTGCCTCCATCTTCCCCTGCACCTCGCAGCTCTATCCATCACCAGCTCCTCCGACTCCTCTTCCCTCCGTTCCGTCTCTCCACTTTATCCAACGCTCCCGCCATCACACACACACACACACACACACACACACACACCCCCCCCCCTCAACCATCCCACGCACCCTGCTCTTCCCCTCCCCCGTTTTCTGTCTCATTACTGTGGCAGAGGGAGAAGAGTGGGTTTCTGTGTGTGTCTGTGTGTGACTGTGTGTGTGTCTGTATGTCTGTGTGTGTGTCTGCATCCAGAAGTCTGTTCAATTACACCTGCAGCTCGGTCCCCGCTAGGCCGACTAATGGAACGCAGCGTGGCTCCTGACAGCCATGGCCACAGTATTAGCTGGCCCGGGAAAGGAGCTTCATTTAGCTCCAGCCTGCTGTAGAAGTTAGCTTGACCAGTAAAACGGCCTCATTTACCTTCTTGTGCGTAATTCACACCTCAACTTTTCCCTTTTTTTCCCCCAGGTGAGTCTGTAGGTTTTCCTGCGGCCAACTTTTCTTGGTCAATTCGGGACACTTTTTTTGTACACGATGAAACCAGGAATATATATTGTGCATAGCAGGAAACGGTTTGACATCTATTACAGCCACGTCGCACTTGATTCTCCGGTTAGCGCGTCGTCTCAAAGTCTAAATCAACGTGATTAAGATGTCACATCAAGTGTGCGGCTGAAACGGAGGTCCGAGGGATCAATCCCTCAAGACAAATCCTTCAAAGGAACAGCGTGCCCTAATACAACTTATTTTAGATGTAAAGTGTTGCGTCGTGAATGAAGTAGTGGGTTACGGATTGATCATGCTGGGAATTTAAACTCAAAACACAAAAAGTTGAATGCATTCCCCTGTATAGGTTTTAAAAGCACGCTATTGCATGTGTTAATGTCACTGGCTGTTTTGAGTTACCAGGTAACATCAAACAAACATTCTGACTACACCCGTGCCAATCTGATTGTAGGCAGTGGAGAGGGCGAAAGCCAAAACCCATTTAAGATCCTGTTTTAAGTCATATCCTATGAAGAGATCCTTACCTAGCCTCAGGGGACTTCAGGGGTAAGGCACATGCTGGTATGGCCTCAGGGATTGGGGCAAACGTGGTGACCGGTGACGTAGCCATGTCCTGTCTGGAGCACCGCAAGGCTTCTGTCGGGAGAGAGGTCAAAGATCAAAATGGCTGCTTGGCAGACGAAACAGGTAGCACGGCTCAATGTTTTGTTGTTGCAACTTAACAAATAGAGAGCAAAAAACTACTTAGGCAAACGGGACACAGAGTGTGTGTAGAGATGAAGGACAGCAGATGATGACTGTAGGGCACAAACTGTCTCGATCATGATGGTAGACGTATACTGGAATTAAGAGGAATGATATAATTCGGAAGAGGAAGGAGATGAATGAGGCGCGCGTGTGTGCGTGCGTGCGTGCGTGCGTGCGTGCGTGCTTGTACGCATGCATCTTTCTGTGTGTGTATGCGCGTGTGTGTGTGTGCTTGTCTCTCAAGAGTGACTCTCCAGAACTTTTCTTGCATACATCAGCGCTAAAATGAACACAAACTTGTCTAAACAAAACCGCCTGTGGTTAGGAGTTTTGAGGCATGTGGTTTACCAACTAGCCGAGAAAAATAGGCTCTCTGAACTCACCGTGCATAGAGAGCTCCTTCTGAAGAGCGTTGGCTGAAGTCGGCGGCAGATCTTTACTCAAGAGGTGCTTTGCAGCATCTGCATCTTCACACCCACTGTAAAAACCACAGGAACATCACATCCAGTTAAACCCAAAGCAAGTGGCCCAGATGTAGGGGTTGTGTGTGTCTGTTTGGTGTGTGTGTGTGTGCTCGTGTTTGTCAGTGTGTGCATGTGTGTTCATGCGTGTGAGTCAACCTCACCCGAAATACAAATGCCGGTTCGAGGGCTGCTCGCTCTGTGACGCCCCACCTCCAGTGATGGAGCAGGAGGGCTGCGCTTGAGTGGCCTGTTGGAACCTGAAGCAGAGAGAGAGAGAGAGAGAGAGAGAGAGAGAGAGAGAGAGAGAGAGAGAGAGAGAGAGAGAGAGAGAGAGAGAGAGAGAGAGAGAGAGAGAGAGAGAGAGAGAGAGAGAGAGAGAGAGAGAGAGAGAGAGAGAGAGAGAGAGAGAGAGAGAGAGAGAGAGAGAGAGAGAGAGAGAGAGAGAGAGAGAGAGAGAGAGAGAGAGAGAGAGAGAGAGAGAGAATCTAGACTCTGGCAACCCAAAAAGAGGGGGGGGGGGGGGGGGGGGGGAACCAAGGTTCACTAGCGACCAATCTCTCGTCGGGTCTGGGGTAACAGATGGCAGCCGGCGAGGTCACCATATGCCGGCCGCGGCGGCGCCGTACCTGCTGTAGTCGAGTCGTGACTGCCGTAGCTGCTGGCCCTGTCTGGCCAGCCGCTCCTCCTGCTCGGCCAGCCGCGTCTGCAGCCTCTCCTTCTCCGCCTCCAGCTGCAGCTTCTGCAGCAGCAGCTGGTGTCTCTTCTCCTCCCAGTGCTCGTGGTCCCGGGGAGGGTCCGTCCGGGCTGCCCGGCCCCCGTGGGGTGCCGCGGCCTCCGCCTCGCTTGGCCTGCGAGGTCGAAAAAATGTGTACGGTGTCGTCAGCTCTCCAGCTAAACGGGCGCCTCGCGGATTCATGATACAGATTGGGATTATGGGAACAGAGGCATGGGGGAGGAGACTTCTGAGGTATGGATGATAAAGTGTAAAGGACATACCCGTTGCAGGCCTGCGGTCCGCCGTGCTCTAGGCGTTGGTCTTCTTCCCGTTCCGTCCTCGGCTTGGTTCCGCTGGCCGGACAATGCCCGCAGACGCGGCGGGCTCTGCGTGGCTCCGTGCGCACGTGCGGTGGCCCGCTCTCGCAAGAGGAGGAGGAGTCCGGAGGGGTCGTGTCCGAGAGGGTCTGGCGACCGCGGGCCAGGGCTTCCCGTGTGCGGGGTGGTCCCTTGGGGCCGGGATCAGGGCCTGGGTGCGAGGCGCCCAGAGTTGACCCGTTCGTCCTGCTGCCAGAGGGTCTGCCGGGAGTTGCTTCACTGACGGACACCTGGATGGGGAAATAAATAAACGATTGACAAAAAGGGACTTGGAGGCCGTCAGAGCCCGCCTTTTTTCATCACACCATGGATCAGCCAGGAACATGATATGGCAGTGCCAATACAGCACGTTCCCTGCCCATTACACGTGTTCCCTGCCGTGCCCTCCCTATTACACAGGTTCCCTGCCATTCCCTCCAAACTCCTGGGAGGGAATGCAGTACAGGGAAACAAGTGCATTTCCAGTACATACTCCCTGTCACCCACGTTCCCTGCAGTTCTCCTCCTGTTCCCCTCTCCCTGCTGTTCCTCCCTATTTAACACGTTCCCGCCCCGTTACATCTGCCCAGGTCTTTCTCTCCCTTTTACACACGTTACCTAGCATTCCCTCCCTATAACACACATTCCCTGCCTTATTCTTCTTTTTACACACGTTCCCTGCCTTTTCGTTGCTATTACACACATCCCCTGAAGTTTCCTTCCTATTACACACGTCCCCTACCAGTGCTGAAGCAAAAATGCAGATCCTTTTTGGTCAATAAAACATGTGGTCTGTGCTCAAAGGTTTCAAGATTTGATTCTGGATTTCTCATCGCCGACCTTCATTGGAGCACGGTGGCAAGTCAGGGGTATTTTGAGACAGCGACAGGCATAACGTGTTCATCTCAGAAATCAAACTAGAGGAAGAGACTTTAATGAATGGTCTAAGGTTCAGGGAGAATGAAACTACCCATCACTCACAGACCCTGTGGGACCACGTGACTGACCCAGTCCTCTAGCAGCCCTGCGAAGGAGGAATTTATAGTCGGCGTGATGTGCCAAACGTGAAGTGCGCCGCGGACAGTTTGCACACAGCCATGGCATTTATAGTCGTCGATTCGCCATAAAGTTGCGTTGACGCAGTTCGCGGAATCTGCTCACAGAACGTAAACAGTTCAGAGGTGCGTGGCGAGCCACAAATCGCCATGTGAACAAAGAGCAAGGGCCATGATTACGTAATACAAGCTTCACGTGCGGCGCCTATAAATTAGGTGGGCGGAGACTAAGGCTGGGTTGGTGGTGGGAGAAGGGGTCTCGATTCAGAGCAGTGATTGTAGCCCTCTAAGGAGCCCCCTTGTTGTGCTGGTGTAAAAAGCACTCTCTGCTGGGGAGAAAATGCAAGAAAGAAAGGAAGGTGTTCCCACCATTGACGGCAAGTGTTTTCCAACGTATCTGAGTGTGTCAGTGGGAGAGCGTGTTGTGATGGACGGTAAACAGGGCTGTTGTTTGAAAATGGCTCGTAGGGTGTGCGTACACACACACACAATAACATCCTCCCTCACTCTCTCTCCCATTCTCTACACGAACATGAGCAGCCGGAGACAGCAGGTCTGTATAGATACATACATAAAGTATATTTTGTACATATATGCATGCATTAACAGCAACGTAATTGAAGCGCGTACCTTGTTGTGAAGCTGTGCTATGGACTGGTTGAGCTTCTCTTGCTGCTGGGCCAGATACTGCTGGTAGAGACCTAGCAGCTCCTGGCATTCCTTGTACTGCTGCTGTAGGCCTACAGGCATCGGAGGTTAAGGGGCCAACAGGAAAAAAAATTTAAACAGGACTTGAAAAACATCAACCTGGCCAAGACTGTTAAACCCAAGTCTGCTGGTCCACAGCATCTGAACATTAACCAAAGCATGGCTCTGATCATTGCCCTACTTGATAACAGCACTAGTTCAAGCAGCCAAAAGACGCTATGCATCACAATACAGGCATCAGAGTTCCAATATAAAACGTAGATTTATTGCTGTTGGGAAATACGTAAGGAATAAATCAATGATGGGGTGTAATACCACCAACAAGAAGAGGTGAGTTACTTTGAAGTATAACATTATTATTTTTTATTGACTTAAATTCAGCTGAAATACTTTTTTTGAGCGCATTGTTTTTGCATTGTCAAGGAAACATCCGGTCGCAGTTCTATTGGATCCTTGTTTTTAAAGTTTGATTTGTCACGCATTGATTTAGACCTCTTAAAAGCCTGAGGTGGCCCGTTATTGAAAAAGAATGCACATCCTTGGTATGTTATTGAACAATCAGAATCATGCATTCAACAATGAGGTGTTATAATAGATCATAAGACACAGTACTTTAAAAAAATATCCTACATCCTGTGGTTTAGAAACACTCAAACAAGTGAGTTGTTCAACAAATATATTATTTGATGAACAACGCCTCTTACACTCTCAGCTGAATGTGAAGCAGCCTTTAGAATTCTCTTTTGTACAAAACAAAAAAAAACACATATCACAGGAAAAGTAGACTAGAGAGAAAGAGAGAGTCGAGGCAAACTTGAGAAGCAGAAAAAGTGCAAAAAAAGTGGCCAACAAAATCAAAGTTGTTGTCATGGCACCGAGCTGTCGCCATCTGGGTCGGGCCAAGCTGCGTGGAGCTGGGCTGGCCGGTGTCGTGTGAGGCAGCCTGCCAGACAGAGAGCTGGCAGAGTGCACCAAACTAATCTGGAACCCAACTACCGCTGCGACACGGGAGCCCACTAATGACGCCCGCCACACAGCCACGCATACAAAAAGATCATAAACACGGAAGTCAAAAGATATATATAAGAAGTACACAAGAAACACATGCAGTCCAACAACAATAACCTCACACCTGGGGGCAGGCAGGCGGTTAACACACGCACACGCACACACACACACACACACACACACACACACACACACTTTCCTGCTGGGATGAAATAGCCTACACACAACTCCACTCAATAAAGTAGGCTGTGTGCACACGGCCACAGCCTTGGGTGAGCGTAAAAGTGCGACTCCTCCAGGACTAATCCTTTTATGATGGTGGGCCATGAGATGAGGGGGTTCTCTTTTTTTTTGCCCAACACAGCTTGGATGAAAAAAAAAGAGAGAAGAAAAGCTCAATTTAAGCAGCAACTCACAGCTGGGACTCATGGCTACATGGAAGGTAGAGTCCATAAGGAAACACCACACCGGCAGCCTTTAAATCAGCCCGTGGAAACAAAACCAAGAGGTCAAACGTGTTTGGTTGAGCGTGGGTGGCTTCAAATTGAAAGAACCACAATAGACAAATGCTGTGGAGCAGCTTTCATAGACATGAAGTGAAACCCTTTTGATTGAGGCCGTAGAGTGGTCCTTCATGGAGGAGGAGGAAGGGCATCACAAGGACATCCCATCATGTAAACATGGACCACGTGCTCGGTTTACGCAGCACACGGTCCAGCGGGGAATCAACTGAATACGCTTTTATAGGAGGACTGCTGCTGCTCGTCTCCCCAGAGTAGATTTATTACACCGACTGCAATGTTAAGCAAAGCAAGTCAATGCATTGCATCCGCACAGTCACTCTTGGCAAAAACACCAACAAGAACTCCCTCAAAAAAAATCGCCGTCGTGCACGCAGTATCGTTTTGTAGCTGGAACTGCAATGTAGACATGTATCTGTTAATAAATCTGTAACCGTATCCAATCTGCCACCAATAAAGAGGCGAACAGCTTCTAGGCGGTCTCGGTGCTGTACTGCAGCAACCCCAGGCTGTGGGCCATGGCAACAGAGGCCCCCAAGGCAGAGACAGGCAGACAAAGTCTCCTGCACAGGGTAATCTGCACCGAAGAGGAGCAAGACCCAATAAAACCCCACCTTGCTGTTGCACTAAACATGATTCTTCCTCAGCCTTGAGAGGCCAGCCAATCGGGGGGCCAAGAACCCGAACAAACTAGTCAGGGTTTTTTTCAGAGTGGCAAATAAAAAGAAAAGAAAACGGCAACGACTAACTGCCTCCCCGCGCTGCGGCGAAAATACACAGAGCCGAGGGCTGGAGTCAGAGAGGCCTCAGACGGGCCCTGTCAGAATGATTCACTCTCCTGTCAGGCCAGCGCACAAATGAAATAATGAAATCCACCTCAAGGTGGAACACATTTGCACAGGAGGGGGGAATATTTTAAAGCTTTAGCACAGTGTGTCAAGTCAACCACACTGAGCCAGAGAAGGGGAAGAGATAGAGCCAGAGAGCAAGAGAGAGAATGTCTACGAACGTGTGTGTGTGTGTGTGTGTGTGTGTGTGTGTGTGTGTGTGTGCGTGCGTGTGTGTGTAAGTGTGTGTGGGTGGGTGTCAATAGGCAAGACAGCAATGATGGGTAAGCGATTGAAGTTTAGGCAGCAGCTTTAACGCCTGACAAATTGAAAATAAGACTGGGGAGCCCAGAAAACAGAAAGAAAAAAACAGGGAAACAGAAAGTATTCTTCTGTATAAAGTACATAAAGTACAGGAAGAGTATTTGCTCCGTCCTATTGGTTCTGAACACCAGTATATTGCACTTTTTTGTGGGTAAATATATATATAAATATATATATATATTGGGCACTTAATTGTTTGGTAAAACCATCTTGCCGGTTACGATGACTTTTATTTATAATAATTGCCTTTATCCGTTCAAAGAAATGTCCTTAAATTAAAAGACAAAATAAGAAAAAGATATACAAATGAGGTTAGGGTTAAATAAAAAAATAACAACAGTGTGGGAATTCTTCTCTGAATGACTCCATCAATGGCTGGCAGTGGTTAATGTTTCCAGGGATAAAACATTATTAGACAGGCATACCTAGATGCCAATGTACCCCTGACTTTGGTTCTATCCAGGGTCCAAGTGCCTTGCAGCGCAACAAAAAAGACATCCTTTGCTCTTGAAAGTCATTTCATCCTGATTGCCAGACAGTTTCAAATGTCAAATAAACTCACAAAATATCAAGGGAACATTTCCCTCTCATCCTAGGCGGCTAGAGGCTAAAATACAGCCCAACATAGTGGCTGCGCTCGATAACCCTGAATCTTTGTTAGATAAGATAAGCCCATACCTAATGGAATTAGTCATGACAAGATTCTCCTTCGCTATGTTTGCCTTTGGTGTCTCCTTAACCTTTCGCACAAGTGCCGGAATCGCCCAGCTGAGAAGCGCGTTTCTGACTCTTGTGTGCACTTTAAAGACTATGTTGTCCCCCTGAGGTATTTTGATCCGAACGCTTTTTCCCCTCAAATGCTTTTTTAATGGAGTTTAGAAGTTTGGTGTAAATGCCAAGTCTCTGAGCCAAAGTGCCTTTAATTGAGTTGTGCTTTCCCTCATTTTCCCTGCTGCCGTTGCCAATCGTGCAATAACCAGGTGGGTCTATTACTCTTCATATTACTCTTCATATTTTGCAATGTTTTCCACTCAAATTGCTGGCCACATTCCGGTTTGACCTGAGTGAGATTGTGAAAACAGGTAGTCAGATAATCAGATGTTTAGGAAATCCTAACAAACAAATGTGCAACAATCAGCATTATTGTCATTATTGGAAGTATGGCAAGATGTTGACATATTTAAAGAATTAGTTGTAACTGGTTTTGTGATAAAATTGTAAAGATTTAAATCTCTAGACTAGTTGTATTAACTCCATTATCTTGTTAACAGTAACATAGATAGATATAGATAGATATAGATAGATACATACATACATAGATAAATTAACCATAGGTAACACTCTGCCAAAGGCAAAACGAAGGAAAAAAACCACTACATTGTAAGTTTACATGAAATAAGTAAAATGATGCTTGTCAATGCTGCACTTGAATCACAATCTTCTGAACAGCGGGCGGGTAGTTTAACTCTGCTCTTAGTCAGCACTGCCCCCTGTAGGAAAGCCTAAGGGTGGCACACTGAGAGGCAAAGAGCCATGATATAATATATTTACTTTACTTGAAAGGTCCAGTATGTAAAAGTTAGGTGGCCACTAGCGGTGAGGTTGCAGATGGCAACCCACTGGATACCGAACCTTACCCCTTCCTTTCCAATGACTGCGGTGGCCCCTACTGGCCTGTATTGTGTAAGGTGCCAGAAGGTACAACCTAAATGATGCAATCGTCTACAACAGCACCAAGTAACCAAGTGTCAAGTGATTATGTTCCTTGAAAGATTCATGCATTTAATTTTGTAGTTTAGACTGCAAATGTAAAACTAAAGGACATGGCTTCCAAGCAAAGGTATTTTACACTGGCAGTGGCAATGATGGTTTAATGCAAATAGCATAAAGCCATGCATAAAGCCTACTTTTAGTAAACGACAAGGGAAACCTGATCTCCAAAACATGGATGCATCAAAAATAGGCACTCAAACTATCATTCACTAAACTTTCTTACACTTGGCTGAAATATTGTGTGAATTATTTTTGAATCCTCCAAAAATAAAATATACTTTTGGGGGAGGACGGAGCATGCTGGTCTTCCCTAGGCTATATGAGGCACTCCTACATAACGACGGCTCGAAAGAAGTATCACGAATGGGTTTCAGCCAGGGGGATAACACGCCAGTCTCCTTCCTAGAAGTCTAAGCCAATTTTCTAATCAAATCAAATCATCATGAAGAAATACTTCCTAACTTTCACCGATCTACAAATGATTCGTATGTTAAATTTGCTTTGTTTCCAGTTCCACTTTGTGACCTACAAGTTGGCAAACAACTATTTTTTTTTTACCATTTGTGTATCATGTAGTCTGGCACTTCACCTCAAATGTATTCCCAACATAATTAGTTTGTTACAACTGATTTGTTAGTGCTAAACCAATTATAATATAGAAGTCCCTAGGGTTGATAAAAAGCTGACTAATATGTACACGTACCCTGGAACTGTGAAACTCACCTGTTGTCTGAAGAACACAGGACGTTTTAGTTAAGAGCAAACACTGCCCTCAAAAGTATACATGCATTTGTAGAGTAAGGGGATTCTCAAAAAACCAAGGAGAAGACAGGATTAATAAGGTATGCCTAATGAATGAGCATGTGTTTTGAATTAATTAAACTACGGTAATGTCCTCAATTTAAAACATATAATAAAAAGAGGTATACATCACTGGTGCCACGACTTTATAATTGGCTTGCCATAAGGAAGAGAAGGTTCGATGCCCATGAATTGCTGCATAATAGAGCTGGCAGGTTACCTCATCAAATATGACGCTAGACCTCCTACGATATGGGTTCAGAGATACTATAGGAAAAATTAATAAAAAGGTTTCATGCTATCATAATAATCAAAAAATCATTAAGTTGGCTAAATTCTTATTTAATTTAAAAACAATACCAATAGACCAAGTCCCATTGGCAAAATAGCCTGCAATGCATTTTCCAAAAAGAAAGGTATTTACATTTTTGAAAAATGTATTAAAATATATATATTGATGGCAAGATTGTTGGGAAAGTTGTGGGTTTTAAGCAGTCTACCTGTAGGCACGCCTAAATTCCCAGTTTATGTTTCTCAAAAAAAATTATCATCAAGGGTCTGCAAAATAGTCAACATTTTGAAGTGGCAATGGTCCAAATTAATAGGTGCTGCAAACTGTGGTTTGCATGTTTTAAAAATAATGTCCAACCAATACCATAGCAAAAGCAGAGAACACACACTTAAGTTGGTCCATATGGAAAGGATACCTTCCCTCTCCTGAATGATGAGCACATTTTGCTGCTCCAGCTGTTGGATCTTGCGCTCAAATGTCTGCTGTTCTTCCCGCAGCCTCTGTACCGACTCATCCTTCTCCTCACTAACTCTGGAAATTTAAATGAGATACTGAAGTGTTAAGGCAGAATTGCATAATGCATTTTTATGCAAGAAATTGTAAACTTGTCATTCTCTGCTCTGGGGACAATATGTTAATTTTGAGAGGTGTTGTATATAACACCAATCTGTTAAGCTTATTTTAGTTCAGGCGACACTGGGCATAAATTGTCATTAAAATGCCTTGCCTGGCTAGTTCTTCAATGAGGTTAGCGATACGCCGCTTATCCTCTGGGCAGAGGTCCTTCAAACTGCTCTGGGTTCTGGTGGTGTTGGTCTGGAATAAGGGACATTGTAAGCATCAACCAAACACTTTATAAAATAAAATTAGCAAAATAATAATGATGCTTTATAAACATTCAAGCTTTGTATCAAATACAAACATTCTGTCCCCACCACATTTGTCATAGGATTTGGCATAACCCTTTTTTGTTTGATAAGGAAAAAAACTATTCTAAATGAGAAAAATCTGAACAAATATACCAATTTCTTTACCTGTGACAAGGGGGTGACTTTGTTGGCAGGAGTAGTCATGGTGAATGCAGTGTGGGGTTGGATCAGGTCCTGTGCTTTGAAAGTCAGTGAAGGAGCGCTTTGCAACTGACTCTGACGCCTCTCAATTTTGGTACTTTTTTTACAGTCACGCTTGTCTCTGATTTTTGTATCTTTCAAACTCGATCTGGCGATGCCAAACTTTGTATCTCTGCTGACTCCTTAGGTAGTTTGAGGGGAAAGAAAATCAAAAGTATGATATAAAGTAGTGTAGAATGAGGAACTTTCCTTAAAAGTTGACATTGACACTCACCTGGTACCAATACAACGGACTGCTCTTCTTCTGATGCTGCGATCAAAAGTTCAGGTGATAACCACACAACGACATTGTCGTTAACCCTTTCAGCATCACAACATTATGTTTCCTTGGCCAAGATAGTGAGAGGAAAAAGGCACACAACATCCCACTCAAATAAATGCAACAGTTAGCCTTAGTGTGGTGTTATATTAACGCTTAAGAAAACAAACAAACCTCACCGCTTCTCAAAATCTGCCTTAAAATGTCAAAAGCAGTAGGTAGGTAAAAATACACAAAGGATACTGTCATTAATCCAAAATATTCCTGACTCTTCAGTTCTCATTAGGGCTGCCGCCATGTTGAAACTGCCGCCACTCCCCGGGAACCCATGGACCTATTGCGGGAACCAAGCGTTGCGAAGGGCAACAAGTCCCGCCCTTTACTGTGGACACAAAAGACGATTGGTTGTTGCCCGTTCTCTCCGTTCTCTCTCTCTTTCTATTGGTTGATTTTACTGCCTCGAAGTATGTTCGTTTTGAACTACATTTCCCAGATTTATTTTGGACTGGTCCTGAGGCTGTGTGTACTCCAGCTCCATTGGTGGCGGTAATGTCAGTATGCCAAAAAGAAGAAGAAGAACCGGCGAATGATGCTGAAACTATATCGATTGGCTCTGGATTTGCCGTCGTAAAGTTGTTGTCAGCTGTTCAATGATAAATAATATGCTCCAAGGTTTTGCCTTATCTTGAGAGCTTGATAAGATAATAAATATGGAAGAGAAAAAAGGTGTTGCTGAAAGACTTACACTTGGCATTACCCGAATACTTGGTGTGTACTGTTGTTTTATCTGCACGCAAAACCGCAATGCTAGTAGTTGTAAACATTGGCCCTGAATGAATGTGGTAAGACCGCTGCTATTCACACTTATATTGTATAACAATACTCGTCTTGAATATATTCCAGAGAGCATGCCTGGCGTTGCAGACACTCGGTTTGTAGAGAGGGAGCCTGCAGAGAAGAGATCTTTGCTGTCATGGGAACAGGTGACAAACAAACCACATTCACACAAAGATTAGGGTAATAGCTTACTAAAATGTTGGTTGGTCTTAATGTGCTATTTGATGTATGCATGTGTAATATGGTCGGGCGTTAAGACTCACTTATAACTCTCTGCAGAAAAACACATGCATTCTTCCAGAGGATCTGCGAGATTTCTATTTGACAACCGACGGGTTTACACTCACATGGAGTGTCACACTTGATAGTAGGTGGTTTAAGTAATGTAAAGATTATTCTACAAACATAAATGTGTGTATTATAATGCCTATGATGTATGTATTTGATTATTTGAAAATATGTGTTTCCCCTTTTACAGATGAGTGTGTGCCAGTCGGTTGCATGATGATTAACAGTGTGGTAAGGCTACGACAGCTGCATCCCCCGACAACACTTTTCTCTCTGCCTAATGCCCCCACACTGGCAGACCTAGACTGGGATGGGGGCAGTACAGAAAGTGGTAAAGCTAACCTCCCTATTCCTCACCATAAAGTTTCCTTTCCTTGAGAATTCCTCCGAGATGGTGGTTGTATGTTGTTGTATATCTGAATTGAAATGAATGCATATATCGCATATTGCATATGTCAGAATTATTTACATTTAGAAGGTAACATAAGTATACGGTCATGAAAAAGGTAATAAAAAATATAGCAAACTATAAATGGTGGTCACCCATTATGTTAAATATCTGGGGAACCATGAAGCCTAATCATTTGTTCATTCATTATTGTATCGACACATCAACGTTATTTTGACAGAATCAGAAGACTGTCCTGCTGTACCTCATTTTGATTCTCGGAGTCGGATCTTTGAGCTGGATTCCTGTGGCGGAAATGGAAAAGTATGCCTGGTCTACAGAAACTGCAGCCAAGGTTTAATATTCTTCATGTTTAATTGTCTTTACTAATATAATAGCACAAAAACCTTCTACATTAAAACAAAAAATATACGATCTGTGTTTTGGTCCCCAGGGATTGTAGCCCAGCAAAGTCACATTTGGTTCCTTGACCGCTCCCTGTACTGGCACTATCTGACCCCCACCTTCACGTCCTACTACCGGCTGATGCTCACGCACCTGGGCCTGCCTGAGTGGCAGTACTCCTTCACCCCCTATGGAGCCAGTCCCCAGGCCAAGGTAAGGGATCCCTCAGACAATGATCGTATTCTTGAATGTATCAGGTTATTTTTTTCCAGTTTTTTTCTTAAATGTATTTTTAAGGCTTTAGACATTGGGAAAATCTCTATTATACTTAATTATTATTGGCAAATGATCATAGCAATAATGTTTATCTTCGTGTTATCCGTATGATAGATGAAGGAAGAATGTTGATTCAATGTGTTAGTGTCTGCGTCATACATTAGTTTTGGTTTGACAAAAGGGTCAACTCTTTCCTCATCGTCCCTATTGGAAAACCTTATATTTTCTTCTTCTCCATCTGCAGCAGTGGGAGTCTCTGTACCCACCGTTAACATTCCAACGCGAGCTGGGCCCAGTGGACCCCGCGGGGGACACCCATTTCAACAACAAGCTGGACCCCATCAAGGCTTTCAAAGGCAGATCCAAAGTGGCCACACCCAAGAAGAAGCAGTCGACCCAGAGCGGTCCTGGAGGCTCGGCCAAGGGTCATGTCAGTGTGGGGAAACATGCTGTGGTCCGGCGTTGAGAAACCCTGTTTGTATGCATCTTTTTTTGCACGACCTTCACCCTCGGAAATAATCTATCCAAAAGCTTCGGTTAGATATGTTTCAATGAACAGTTCAGTACAATACCCAAGGACAAAAAATCTATAATTATTCCACAATGGTATTCTATAAGAGCTATTCAAGTATTATAAGGTTTTAGGGGCAGCATGAGAACTATGTTTTTTCTAGACTAACTATCTAACAGTAGATATTTGTTTTGCTACTTTTGTAATTGTTTTGGCTCTGGAGGCTGTTCTATTGATTTTGATGATCTTGGCATGGACAACCTATTGGTTTGTGTTAATAATCTTGCAAGCTTGCCCTCCGGTGGTCTCACTGTGGCTAGCCGCTAGGGAAGAACCCCATTGATATTGAGGAATTCACAGTGTATTATTGCCTTGTTATTGTCGGAATTATTAGTTGAGATTGGTAACGTTTATGGCTCAGCCTGTTTGCACAAAGGGCCATGCCGTATCAGTTAAGCATACTGCACCACTTCGCCTGTAGGGGGACCAAAATCCCATTCAACTGCAGATAAGAAAAAGAGAGAAGAACAAAGACTTTTCCCCGCGAGTCGCTTGAGAAGGGCGCTGGGGTCGGCGGTACATGGGCTTTATTTATGTTCAGGATTCACTTCACCTCTGAAACAAACATGTTCAAAAAGCAAATGAAGGGTTGACAATTGAGTTTTATTTATCAAAAGATGGGTTGAGGACAAATTAATATCTATCCACACCAGGCCAATGTCCAGCAGGGGTTAAGTATCTTTTGTCCTGCAAACACACAGGGAAGATCACTAACCAGCATTGTAGGAGGGAAGTCATATCATAATAAACATTTCAAGCTTGAAGGATTTTAAGAGCACACATGATTACCTGGTATTTCCTTTTCAGAGAAAAATAAACGAAAGAAAACAAGTTATTCAAGGCATATTTGGCATGGTCGTTGGCTGTTAGCTGCTTACACAACCCAGGCCCTGCTTGGGTTACCAGTGGAACAGCACTCTCGCTCTGGTTGAGGAAAGACTGTCTCTTTATGTAGGGTGAGGCTTCATGCAGCCAAATGATTACATGTGAGACTCCTTTTACTGATTTTTAATTCAGTATTCGATGTCTCAAACACAGCTCCAACACTGTAAAACACTGTAGAACTAAAAGTCCAGACAAACGTCATACAAAAGAAAAAAATAGTTCATATACTTATTCATCCCACAGGACAGTTTGTCCAATCTCTAACTTGGAGTGCAGGTGCTTCTAACCTGCCTCATGAAGAAAGTCCTGCCCCCAAAACCCAAGATCTTTGCATCCAAGGAAAGATAATAATAATAATATATTTAATTTGTAGAGCACTTTATATTCAGAAATCTTTCCTTTGGTTCTAAATCTCACTGGCGCTTGATTGGCTAAGACACATAGTGTTCACACTTTGGCTTCAAGCTGTCCCATAATAAATAATGTAAATGCCTAAATGTTTTGCTCTACGGGTACCTTGACAGGTTACCTGTTTTAATGCATACTGTATAAATGTGTATGCCTACATTTATTTATAATAAAACAAATACATTTCTCTGTCATTTAATTGAAGTCACTGTCTGCGACATTATTCACTCCTTGCACACTTATCCTGCTCAATCTACAATCTACTAGTCAATTAATGTCTAACATGTATGCTTAAGATATATATTTAGCTTCTTCTCTTTCACTCAAGTGAAACAAGAGGTGCAAGTGAGCTGTCACACATTTCCCCGGAAGTGTCTCTCTCACACACACACATCAGCGTGGCTTTGTTTCTCCAGAGGATCCATCTCCTCCTGCTCTCCATGGCTGTTCTGGCCACACACAATGGCCGGGTGATGAAGCTCTACGAGAGCCTTGTACAGTCCTGCACCCATCACTCCTCCTAACAAGGGCGCTACCACAGGCACCCACCACCACCCGTTTCCGGCTCTGCAAGGAGAACAAAATTAAATCAAAATGTATGAATCCAAGCAATTGTTGACACCTGATGTTGGGTGTGTGTGATGTGATCGGTTTGCCTATTTTGTAATTTGTCAAATTTGAGTTATAATAATTCAGTAAATGAATGGCTAATGGCTAAACCTCAAAGTAAAAAAAATGAGGGAATGGTTTTAAACTGCCAAAGTTGCGAAATATATATGGCACAAAGGTAGAGTTACACTGTGCTGCAAACACTAACAAGTGTTTATTAGACCAGACGCCTAATATTTTCTGGGTCAATGTGCCAACATCCTTCAAAACAGGACTTTTAATACAAAGCCGCTATCATCTCCGTCCTCATCACCTGAAGACCTCGTTGCCCCAGCCGGCTACAGCAGTGAAGAGTCTGGGTGCCAGGTCCCTGGTGGGGTTGATGGGGTAGCCGCTGTTGCTGCCCAGGGAGACGCCAATCAGCATCACCAGGAGGCCCACCATCAGGCTCTCGCTGCCCCTCGCTGCCGGCTTGTTCCTCTGGTCAGAGAGTGCCGTCAGGCACAGCAGGAGCATGGCCGTTCCCAAAACCTGGAACAGTAAAAGGTCCACATGATACGGTCCTATTGAGTCGAGATCCAAGGTGACCTACAGTCATGCAGTTACAGGTCGTCACAGATCATTAAAGGTCCCATGACATGCCACCAGGTGTGAGTGTGATTAGCCGTTACAAGCCGTTATGAAAATTGGGCTCTTATGACATCACAAGTGGGCGTGTCCACCTAGATGTGTGACGGATAGATGAGCACCTTTTGCTACAGTCCACTGGGTAAGCTGGTAGACTGATCTATCCAGCGTACATCTAGGTGGACACGCCCACTTGTAATGTCATAAGAGCCATATTTTCAAAACGGCTTCTTACGGCTGATGACCCTCACACCTGGTGGTATGTCATGGGACCTTTAAGTCGCAGGTTGCGGGTATGCATCTTGCTGAAGGATGCCTACTACAGGTACACTGCAGACATTTGGCATCGAACCCACAACCTTTTGGCTGAAGTTTAACACCCTGACACACAACACTATCCTGCCACCACTCCACCTAGTATCCGGGCCCAACCTACACGTACAATCACAAATCGGTTCATGATAGAGTGTGCACGCCCTGTCAGAACAGTATGTTCTGTACAGTACAAAACAGGAGTGCAGAGGTCAACCTGATCGATGAATCCAGATTGCAGAGAGAGGTAGGGCGCAGGGTAGGTGGCGAAGATCCCAGCGGTGGCTTTAGCGCCCGTCGTGGTCAGGTTCCCATCCCCAAAGTCAAAGATGGCATCTGGAATAGATAGAGTAGAAGGTAGCAATTCAATCCAACTACAATTAATCCAACAACAGTACAAGAGCGAATGGCTACAGCGGTCCTTACCATTGAACACGGTATAGATTGTCGCCGCAGCCAGAAACGACCCGAGAAATTGGGCAAAAACGTAGACAGGGAGCATCTTCCACGCAAGGCGGCCAAACATACACATGGCCAATGAGACTGCTGCATTCATATGAGCCCCTGAGGAAGAGAAGCAACACATGCTGTACATCGCGTCAGTAAATCAACACAGAATCATTGCTCTCGGTGATGCTACTGGTTCTCTTGGACGAGTTAATTTCTTCGGTGTTTGCATGTGAATAGTAAAAGCTGAAACACCAAACTATAGTCATGTTATCAGTGTTATGGAAATGATGTCGGTGTCCATTATTTCTCTTTACTCTACCTATGCGAATGACCTTCAAAATGTTACCTGAGACTGAACCTCCAACATGCACTCCCATGGTCACTCCAAGGCCAAAGCCAATGTTGATGCTGAGGTATTGTCCGAATGCTCCATGGCCCGTGACCACCTGTGCCACTGAGCCCAGGCCAAACACCTGAAGAAAGGTTATGATCGTAATTCAAAGTAGCCATAGCTCCCTTGTCATGTAAAACCTTCTGATCCAATTCTTTAAATAATTTACAATTGTATCTTTTTAGATACATATCATTTAGGAGATGACTACAGGTAGACTGTGTTCTTGTGGCTGGAACACTGAAGCCTTTTGCTGGAGGTCAAAAACCTTATCTACTAGAACAATACAGAACTTAACGCAACATTGCCTTGGTATTGTCACTGTTTAACTATTTGGTACTAACCGTTTTCAGGATGTTTTCAAATTCAGTACAGTTTAGAAAGTAAACCCTTATCTAGTTTTACAAACATTCACGTAGAATTAGTAATCTAATGGGCACATGTGTTTATAGGAACCCCTGTTCGACCTTTGTGTTGGCCTAACGGCACTCAATTCAATCCCCATGTGAATCAGTGTGTGTACGTGCGTGGATGCATGCAAGTTTGTGTGTGTGGCAGTATAAAGATTGATGCAGCAGATGGACATCATGTGACTCTGCAGCCCCTCTCTATGTGGCCGAGTGCCAACTGCAAAACATTTTCTACCCTGACAAACGCCCCCTTCCTTGTTTACAACCACCATTGACCAATCCCCACTCTTCAGCCTAACCATGTGACTTGTGTGACACCCATGTGACGTGTGTGTGTGTACTCAAGATCATGAGGTTTTTGTGACCTAGGTTGTCATAGGTGAATGACACTGATGTTAAACTAGGCGCCTAGCCTGGCTAGCCAAACTACATTACCTCTCCAAGTTACCATAAACTCGTAAACATATACTCCACACCCTAAACCCCAGTGTTGTATTGTATTTCTCATTGTTCAACGTTTTAACTGACAGCCATGTTTTTCTTTTCCTAATAAAAATATCATTTTATTATGATATTGCTATATCATAATAAAAATATGATATAGCAATCATCTTACCATCATAACATAGGTGCAGAGGGCCTCCGCCAGTCCAACCCGAATGAACCTGCTGCGCAGACAAGCCATAGGTCCAGATCTGTGACCCATTTCCTGCTGGTCCTCTCTCGGATCTACTGATTCTACTGAATCCTTCATTTGGTCCTTCTCCAGCATATACTTCCTATGGACTCATGTGGTTTCAACACAGAGAAAAGATCATGGCTCTAAATCTTGACTACAGCGTCCCTGTTTTCCTGTCCATTTGCCAAAGAATTTCCTGCCCAGCAATATACGCTTTAAACAAATACATGAGCTATATCTGTACTTCAACTAAATACATTTCAAAAGTCTTCTCCTCTGCTTATTATTCTGTTCCATGTAGTACGCACCCCAACAATAACTGTGGGAACATTATACAGCCCCTGCTATGCCCCCTCCTTCATGAGCCCCTCTTGTGAGTCACATAGACTCCGTACCACGAGGTCAGTTTCACATCCTCTGTGACTCTGTGGGTGGTGGCCTTTTGTTGAGCTGCTGCTGCTGCTACCGTTACAGAAGATAGGGGAGGGCCCATTTAAATGGTTCAGGCATGGGATTGGTTGGTTGGATGGTTGTTCGATGACCAGGGTACTCCTTGCGTAGCCTCGGAGTCTCAAAGGGTTAACAGGTCGTATATTTATGATATGCAAGCAAAACATTTATATGGAAGAGGATTACAGCCAAATATTACTTCTGACTTTAATCTCAGGATTCAGATTTCTCTTATTTAAAGTCAGAATTCGGAATTTTAATATCAGAACTCTGACATTAATCTTAGAAAATTCCGAATTTTGATTTTAACCCTTAGATGCATAAGTGGGTCAAAAATGACCCGGTGGGGTATTCTTGAAATATCTTCGTAATGAATTTTTTTTATAATTTCATATTCCAGGTATTCCTCAATGAACATGTTTTTGATATAATGCCATTTACATTTTTAACTTACCCTCTATACATTTTAAGAATTTGTAGTTTTTTGTTTACTACCCCAAGCTTCCATAAGTGGATTTTTTTCCATGCATTTTCTATGGAATCCAATGGGAACCTTTGATTCTTATCAACTGTGGCTGTCAGGAATAAATTAACTGTGGACCACACAGACTATATCAGAAGTGTCACCCCTCAGGAAGATAATTTTAAACAGCAAGAGCTGATACGTGTAAGAGCACAGCACAGAGTTTGGATTCAACGACAGCCTTACCATGGTCAGCTATGTCAGAAAGAAAAGAAAAGCTGTTGTGCTCCTGAGCAAGATGCACCAAAACAAAGTAGTGGATGAAAATAGCAGAAAGAAAAAAACATAAGTAATCACATTTTACAACAAGACAAAAGGAGGTGTAGACACCACTGACCAGATGGTTGGCAGTGGCACCTACACCTGCAAGCGCCAAACACAGAGGTGGCCCATGGTGCTGTGGTACAAGATAATTGACATCGCCACCCTGAATGCCTACACCTTTTTCACGGCTCAGCACCCAGAATTCAAGAGCGGCATCACCAATGCACGACGGCTCTTCCTCAAAGAGCTGTCAAAGGAGCTTGTCACACCACACATGAAAAGTCGACCAGAAGGATGCCCCCAACTGCAAACCCCGATTATTGAAGCAATGGAAAGGTGTGGGGAGACAAAAGCAACAACCCAGGAAAGAAGCAGACAGGGCCAACCAAAGAGAAGGAGGTGTCAGATCTGCCCAATAAACAAAGATCGCAAAGTAAACAATAGGTGTGGGAAATGCAATGTACCTGTGTACATTGAGACAAGAAGGCAAAACAGGGAAAAGAGAGAGGAACTGTCAATGACTGGACAGTTACAGACAGACAGACAGACAGACAGACAGACAGACAGACAGACAGACAGACAGACAGACAGACAGACAGACAGACAGACAGACAGACAGACAGACAGACAGACAGACAGACAGAGGATGTTCACATTTTTCTATTGCTGTTCTGGGTAATTTTATTTTTCAAAAATGTGAAAAAGTGAAAAATAAAGATATTTCAAACATGAAATAATTCATGTGTGGTCCTAAATATAATACTAAATATTATACAAGTGATTATTCATGACAAAAATTGTATAAAAAACACATCGATTCTAATATGGGTAATTTTTGACCCACTTATGGAAGAGTGTAGGGTCCAGTCACTCGTGCATCTAAGGGTTAAAGAAGGAACTCTGACTTTAATCTTAGAAAAGTCAGAATTCAGACTTTTAACTCAGAAACAAAGAAAACAGATTACAAATACTAGGCCTACCTTACTTTTCATAGGTTTATGAAGCGAACGCAGCAATGTTGAGCCTACCTGACGTGATTGGGACTCAGCTATTTAGTAGCCTAAGCTATAGTTATATCGTAGTCGTAGGTCTAATAAAGACGGCGGCGAACCGCCAGCGAACATTTTCTCAGCATCTGTAGTTCAAACTAATACGGTGGCTTACTAGAATCGTATATGATGTAGGCCTACGTTGTGTGATTAATATCGAGGGTTATTAGGCCTAATAACAGAGACCGGTTTAGGAATACCCTAGTGGAAGATTATTGATCATGACCGCATTTCGTTTAAATGTTGTAGGCCTAGGCCTTACAGCGAGCCTATCGCTTTGTTATTATGTATCTAGGCCTATCGCATGTTAGCTATAACAATTAATTCATGATATTCTTTGTATCATTGCAAATACTTTCTTTACCTTTTCTGTCTATTTTCAGAGCACATACACACAGGCCAATGGATTAATTACAGACATTTATTCAACTCAAGACCAAGTGAACTAATGAAACCTACAGAGACCGCTCCGACGCGCGAAATTGAGGCAGTGCACTTCCCCTGTCCTGCCGCCTGCAGCGGTGTTTTACATAAATACCTTCCAATGCAGCCTTGAACTTTGGAATGTCCTCATCTGGGAACGCACAACCCGCCGCACTATCACGCTTTGGACTAGATGGCTTGGTTCTGGGGAGATGTTTTCCATAACCCGTTATGGTTAGTTTTAACCTTTTATCTGGGACTGCGATTACAGCAGAGATTGTTATGGAAACCGAAGGCATGTACTGTACAACTGAATGGGAAAACTGCCATAGTTACGGGTGCTAATACGGGTGAGTAATCAAGGGAAATATCTTGAACATAGAAATGAAATTAGCATGCATTAAATCATTTATATTTGATTCGATATATTTTTTTATGACACTGAAATTATTGTTTAGTAACTAAACAATAGTAATATTTAGTATATCAACTAATTAATAGGCTACTATTTATTTTCGCAGTTCGCTGCTGAGGCAAACAAGTAGGCTTGTTAGCCTACTTGTTTGACAAAATGCAGATTCTTAAAAAGTATAACGCGAAATAGTATGCATTATACGGCTGAACCATACAGTCATCATTATGTGTTTCCCCTTTCCAAGCCTCTATTTTTGCTTTGGGCGGTACAACTTTGATGTCATCGATGTTTCCTATTAAGCAAGGGGGATTTTTCAGGGAAATCAACTACATCTGGTAGCAGTCGTTAAACAAAGGGTTCAGGGCAATTGAATGGAAAACAAACTGGAATGATTAGGCTTCATGTGCTTCTCAGCTATGAAATTGCAGTACCAGGAAACCTTCAAAGAGGATGCATGATTCCCTGTCCTTAAACCTCCCTCCGACAATGCTCTAACTTTCTCTCCGGCTAAAGGCATTGGCAAGTATATCGCCCTGGACTTTGCAAGGCGTGGTGCACGTGTTATCCTGGCTTGCAGAAACCAGCTGGCAGGTGGCGCCGCTGTTCAAGAGATCAGAGAGCTGACCAATAACCAAGATGTCCATCTGCGTCCCCTGGACACGTCCTCCCTGAGCTCAGTCAGGGAGTTTGCCACTATGATCAACAATGACGAGAAGGCCCTTCACATTCTGGTCAACAATGCTGGGGTGTCAGGTCCGTCATGAACCACAAATAGAGATCATTGCTCCTCTTTCTCTTCTATCTCGCATCACTACAGAGAGGGTTAGAATGCTACTCGCAATCATTCCTTCATTTTGTGAATGTACATTTTTCAAATCTAAAAGATGCCACTTCTTGAGAAAGATCAAACATGGATGATAGTGTTGCATTATATGCTTAAACAATGTGTACACATGTAACCGTGAGCTCTCTTTTTCTGTATCAAGGTTTGCCCAAGGAGATCACTGAAGACGGGCTAGAAATTAGTTTTGCCACCAATCACCTTGGACCGTTCCTTCTCACCAAACTGCTGCTTGGTAAGTCATGAAACCATGACAAGGGGAAGTATCTCGAAGTTGCATTGTATGACAAGAATATAATTTTTTGCAGAGTGGCTGGTGGAAGGTCACAATTTATGACACATTATTTTTAATGAACCCAAATATCCTGAATATCCAGTACCATAGAGAGCCAAAGCTGGAGCTGAATTGAGATTTCTTAGATGGTATATCATCTCCAATGCCTTTGTCTGGTGTAGGTCAGCGGGGGCTCTGGCAGAATGCTTGAATCAGGCTGTGTAACCAGTAACCGTCCAGTACAAATCATAACACACTCAGTTTCTTTAAGTAAAGTTAAAGAAGGAGGGGGACTTTATCACACAAGGTTGTTGAATAGACACGTCCTGTCAGTGTTTAATGGGAAATGCTGGGCATGGTGCTTACAAGAAGACACACTAGGATGATTCACCTATAACTCTTATTGAATTATCAAATTGTTTGTCTTAAAATCCAACATTCAAACTGCTTTAGCGTAATGCTGCGACTGAGTAGTGTGATTCTTATAATACACTGTGCACCACCAAAGCAGCGATATACTGCTATACAATTCACATTACACCTTTCGCATTTCAGTTTTTTGTTTTTGTTTGAGTGATTGCTAATTATATGTCCACCTAATCTTTCTTAGCTATCCTAAATCAAATCATATTTATTTTGGGATGGATTGGGTGAGAATGTAAACAGTCGCAGTATTTAAATATTGGCCCTTTTATGAATCCGTGATCAACCATTCTGTGTTGGTTCACATCCTTGGACAAATCTGCAAGCTTGTTTTCATATCGACTGCCCCCCCTCCCTTTCACACAGATATCAGGTTATATTGGCCTGGGTCGGGCCAGCCTCGGCCATTTATAAAATATGGCAGGGGTTTAACACAAGTACAGCTGAGCACTCTATGGAAGTGCTATTGTGGCGTTTTCATAAACATCCAAAAAGGCTGCCGCTGTATCACCAGTTTCAATACTGTGACATTATTTTAGATTTGCTCATTTCTACATCTCTTGTCTTGTAATGCAATAAACTCAGATACACTCATTTTGTTCAAAAGTCAGCTTAAATCCCATCTCTTCAGGGCCACCTACAACATCTGACGAATCATTCTCCACCATCTCTCTCTCTCTCTCTCTCTCTCTCTCTCTCTCTCTCTCTCTCTCTCTCTCTCTCTCTCTCTCTCTCTCTCTCTCTCTCAAATTGTATATTTGCCTGTACTGTGTCTGTACTGTCTGTATGTATTCCTTTTTATGAAGTGTCTTTGAGTACCAAGAAAAGCACTGTTAAAAAACAATTTATTATTATAATTATTATTATTGTAATTATTATTATTCAACTTGTAAGGCAAGTTTAATAGATTCAGCTGATTTTAACAAGGATGAGGGCTCTCATGCTATTTAGTTTAGTTTAGTTTATCTGTTTATAGTTTTGTGGACAGTCACCTTTCCAACTGTAGTCCCCAGCCAGTTGTCAGTAGGCAACCTACAATACATAACAGTAAAACAAATTAAAAAAATACATTACATTTATAATTACAGCAGACCTGAGCCAAAAGGGGAAAAAGACAAACAAACATATTGCAAACAGTTGGAGCCAGAACAAACAGGCACAGATGATGGCAAAGATATCAAGGCAGTCCATGCAACAACAACACAAACACACAGGAGACAAGGGGAAATAGGCCACAAAGATCACATTGAAAGCACATAGGGCAGAACATGCAGGCAGGTAGCAGAGATGGAGCGGCAGCAACAATGACTAAGACTATGTCACATCAAACACAAACATCACGTCTGACAGAAATTAATGTGTGCAATTATAGTTGTCGGACAGCCATGTTTTAAGGTGTGCTGTAAAGGTGGAATATGTATGTATATCATTGATAGTGGTAGGCAGTGAATTCCAATTTCGTATTGCTCGAACAGAAAATGATTGTTCACCAAATGGGTTTTTTCTAAATGGGATTAGAAGGTCACCCCGTGTGGCACTTCTGGTGATCTGATTGCTGCTGTTACGTTGGATTATGAATGACTTTAAAGAGAAGGAGCGCTGTTATGCAGAATTTTGAAAACGAGGCAGATGTTTTTATATTGGATTACATCTTCCCAGCTCAGCCGTTTACGGTTATTTAATATAGTACAATAATGTGAACTGTTAGGCTTCTGGTCCAACACTTTAAGTGTTCTCTTGTAAAGAGTTGCTAATGGCTTCAATGACAAACTGTTAGTTTGTCATTGAAGCTTGTCATACAGTATGTAAGATGTGACATAATCATGGCATCCATGTAGAGTTTGGCAACATTAAAAGTTAGGGAATTTCTAATATAGCTAAAATTGGCTAGGCTAAACTTGACCCTGTTGCACACTTTCTTAATGTGTGTTTTAAAAGAGATTAGAATCAATGTTAATTCCCAGATCTTTAAATTGTGGCACAATACTTATGTTTTGACCTCGATATTGTTATGTTCGACATGATGTTACATTGTCCTTTGGTAAAAATCATTAAGTTGGAGGCAGGAAATGGTTTAGCCAATTAGTGATCTGGTCCATAGCTGTGGTGAGTTTAGCAGCAGCCAGATCTTTTGTTTTGGCATGCACATGTACTACAGTGTCGTCTGCATACATTTGTATTTTTTGCTCTTTCACTCTCCAGATCTTTTGAAGCGATCAGCTCCAGCGCGTATAGTTAATGTCTGCTCGTCAAACCACTTCAAGGGTATAGTGAACTTTTCCCACTTCAAGGGAGAAGACCTCACCTACAAGATGGACCACGTCTATAACAACACAAAGCTGCACCAAATCATCTGCACCAATGAGTTGGCACGAATGCTAAACGGGTCAGGTATGAACCAAATACTAATTCCTCCCTTCCCTCCCATCTGTGGGCTGTGCTGTCTGGCCCCCTTGCTGCCTCCTCTTAATACACTCCTAAGGGTGCTTGATTTTTTTAAGAAAATCCCCTTTGATGGGTAGCTGAAGCAGACATCCATGCTGGCTTGCAGTATTGACAAAGACAGGCTTTATTCAACCTGCATAACTTGTAAGCATAATATGAAAACGTTTATAAATTTAATTTAGAGATACATACACTATGAAAGATGATTTCAAGTGATTTTGATACTAAGAAAATGTAAACCAGAAACTTAAAAATAAATGTATAATTCTATCTTGTTTCATGAAGCATCATATTTAACTTTCTGTTCAAAAGGTGTCACTGCAAATTCGATCCACCCTGGGTACGTTATGACATCAGTGCTAAGACACTATAGCGCTAAAGTACGGATCATCTTCAAGCTAATTGGATTCTTCTTTTTCAAGGTGAGTGTGAATGAATAACATTCCTTCGTGTATGACGTAGTTGACTTATCACGAATAGTTTAGCTGAGTTTGTATCACAATCGGCACACACAATAGCACAATCAGTTAAAGACTGAAGAATAAATCTTCCTGGACCAATGGAAAATAACTAGTTTCTTTGTGATTTGTTGTGATTCGGAAAAAACGAAATTCCAGAAGTTTACATGGCGTAAACTTTACGCCATGTACCATGAAAGTGTATGTGTGTCTGTCTGTGTGCATTTTAATTATGTGTGCTTAATTATGTGTGTATTCATACACACAGAATAAAATAATAAATTCTACGTCCCATTCCCAGAATGCAAAACAGGGGGCAGCGAGTGCCATATACTGTGCTGTCTCTGAGGAAACTGAGGGAATTACAGGGAAGTATTTTGACAGTGATTGCGCTCTAGTCCTCCCTGCCCCTCTGGCAAGAGACCCCGCCCTCGGAGCCAAGGACTATGAGATCAGTGAACGACTGACATCGAAACTCTAGCCTGATGACTGAAACCAGGTTACAATTCTTCTATGGTGTGTAGAAAACTGAGTATCGAGGTGAAATAAGGTATATTCTTACAATTTAAATCTTTTGAAATGAGATTTCAAAAGACTGAATTTCTAAAATGAAGGTACAGTGTGAAGGATTTAGTGGCGGTTAAACTATCATAGCAAAGAAAGATTGCTATTGGGATTTCTAATTGAACATGTGTGTACTCTAGAGCTGTTAGTATATTCAGGGTACTGAGGAAATATGTCAGTGCAACATCGCAGGCTCTGTGGAAGAGGAACCTCCCCCAGATATTAAGGGCTCAGTCTAAACAGAACATATTTCATGTGATTCTTATTTAAATTTTTCAATCAATTGTCGCTAAACCTGTTGCGCTAGATCCCACTAAAGTGTAAACACTGCAGCTTTAAGATTTGTGGTTGTGTTAAGGTAATAAGCAATGTGGCCTGGACTATTGAACCATTTCCCAATGATTCAACATACCCAACACGGCCATGTGATCTATATTGCTGGTTTACCAGTTTTTGTGTTCAATTAATATCAAATGATTCTAACTATTGGGAGTCTAATTATTTATAATTACATGTAAAAAAGGAATTATATTATGATTGCATTTGCCCATTTTATTTACTTTACTTCACTTTAAAATATATGTATATACTGTGAGAAATGGTGATACTCCAACAATGACCAAGCCGTCAGACAGGGTGACACAATCATTCTCCTTTTTATTGGTTAATTTTTGCAAATGTATGCATATTAAGTGTTGATTGGTAAAAAATAAAAGTCGTCCTTTCATCTTTTTCGGTTTCACTTATTAACTTCAGTGTCCCGGACAGGGGAGAGAAAAAGCAGAGAAATGCAATGATTAGACATACTAGTATGCATCCAATCTGGCCTCACTTTTATTTTTCATCTACCAAGAGCTATTTCTGATTATGCTCTGCTTACATGCTCCTGTGCCTCCTTTACATGATCAACCATTAAATTCACCATACCCTTCTCTCGTTCCTCTGCTATTTCACGGATGATCTCCTCCAGCACGGGAGTCACATGGTATAACTGTTGGGCTGAAAGGCGCACAGCAATCTCAATTGTCCTGTCCTGTTGTCGTACACACGCACACACAGAAAAATGTGTCAGGAAGCCAACAGACACCATATCAATTCTAAGTGCATTATCATACATTGATATACAAGCATTCCACAAAGCCCCTGGTGGAGGCAAACATTTATATATTATATTATGGCTATGTAAGCTAAGATGTTTGCTTGTGAGTGCTCACAGGATTTCCTCCACTTTCAGTCTCCGAAAGCTCTGGGAGGGAAGCTTCTTGGAACTGACCATCTTCTGATCTGGGCTCCATAACCTTCTTACCGTCTCTCTCCTACAGCACACACACACAGACACACACACGCATTCACACATACACACACAAACAAACACACACACACACACACACACACACACACACACAATAAGACATGGGTAAGGTAAAGCATATGCTTGGACCCATTCCTTATTAGAAAGACAAGTATAGTCCTGTTACCTTCATCAGCATCATCTCTCTGGGGCTGAAGAAGGTGATGTGTCCCTCTGTGCTCTCCACCATCATGGCTACCAAACAGACCACCAGCACACAGCCACTTACTGCTCTACGCATACTCATGTTGCACTTCCTGGTGACACACACAATGGCATGCACACAAACATCAGATTATCAACTTTTCTCTTCATTCCTCTCTCTCTCCTCTGCCATATCACGGATGATCACCTCCGGGAGTCACATGGTATGATTGTAGCTCTCACACACAAGCTTAGTAACTTATCCTGTAGCTATGCAAATAGGCATGTCAAGCTTTATTTATATGCCAAAATAAGTAAAAAGTATAAAACACAAATGCAATGTTGCCATTAAGGCTTCATATAATTTCCTTGGAACATTCTGGTTTGCCTATAGATAAAGACACAAATAATATAATAGAAATTGTGATACAAAATTATAAAACAAAGTGTGAAGGACAAAACATGAGATAAGTCTTTTCCTCAAGATAGAGAGCGAAAGCTTCAGAGCAACAACTACAACTACTGAGATAAGCAAAAAGGAATACCAGACAAATTTAGCACAAAAGTAGCACAAAAACAATCTGTCTTCCGAGCAGGTTTGACAGAACAAGACAGACAACCAAGGAAATGGAAGACAGAAAAATGAAAGAAAGAAAGAAAGAAAGAAGGACAGAACTAGCTCATCCATACTCACTCGTGTTGTGTAAGCCTTGGTCAGTCACTGGATGAAGTATGCCTTGAGGAGAGCGTGTGTCAGTTCAGCTCCCAGCCAGCCCGTATATGAAGGCTTCTTCTACCCCATGGCTCCCAAGCCCTCTCCCTTCAGATCCGCTGCTCAGCAAGGTTCCTCAAGTGCTCTCCTCCACAAACATGGAAACCACAATATTGCTCAGGAATCCTTATTATTAGGGGTGTTAACTGACCACTCTGAATCTTGACCGCATCCCTGGCAAGACAAATATTGGGATCACTTACGTTAATAGGTTGGTGGGAATTCTTCCTATTTTAATAACTGACTTTGTCACTAAGATTCAAAGCCCTGGCTATATGTTGGTTATTAGATAGTATAGCCAACAAGTGTTTGAATGTGGTGTGTGTGTGTGTGTGTGTGTGTGTGTGTGTGTGTGTGTGTGTGTGTGTGTGTGTGTGTGTGTGTGTGTGTGTGTGTGTGTGTGTGTGTGTGTGTGTGTGTGTGTGTGTGTGTGTGTGTGTGTGTGTGGTATAGGTCCTATACCTAACTAGTCTATTTATATTCTATCCAATTAGGTGTTTATGACCTGAGAGTAATATTCCTTTCTTTGCAAACACACCTGCATGCGTCCATTCCCTGGAAACGGGTGTCTGTGGAGAACTTAATGTCTTCGTTTCAGATATAACCCTCAACATACTTCCTCTCTTAATTGAAAACATATTTGCAGTTCAGGTTGTGACTGTTGTCGGAATGAACTTAAATAAAATGCTTTTACAGGAACTGATGTTGTTAAACACTTGCACGCCACAATATATTTTGTGCTTCTTGCTCTGTGAACAGAAGACACTCATTAACTTTTTACTAACCCCCGGTATTTGAGCCTGTAGTAATCGACATGGTCAATAGGTGGCGTATGAAATCAACTTTCGGGCAGATCTCGCGAGATGAAGGCGGTATAAACTGGCTTAGGAACTGTGCAGTGGTAGAGATCTTTCCATTATAACGAAGCAGAGGTAGCGGGACGTACTCTGTGTCGCAGCAGAGTCGTCTTCATCATGGTAAGAGATTTGTGTATATGGGAGATAGTCTTGGTTATCATGGATTAAATCCAGTTATGCATTCTAGTTGTATGATGTTTTTATGTCATTTCCAAGAGTCGTGTTTAATGTATTAGATTTACTAATGTCAAGGCCTAGTCAGCATGGCGACGCATGCACACATGTTAACCCATATGGCGCATGAGTGTTTAAGTAAACTGAAGACTTCATCTGTACGTTCATACCATCCCATGTCAATAATTACTCTATTCTAGACTAAATTACAATACGGTGTATTGTGTGCCTAGGGATTATTTGTAGTACAACAGCAACGTGTGGCGCACTTTAGCTCCCTAGCTAACTACCTATTCAACCAACAGGCCCAACTCGGGCAACCACGTGGGTGCTGTTAGAGCAACGTGGTCAAAGCTACACCAATGCACATTTTTACATTGGGTGTATTCTTTCATTTAGGCATTTGAATTGAATTGCTACTTAATTATAAATTATGGCGATAAAAAAATGCCACGTGTAATGTTTGTATAGATCGCGGATGGGCTATGCATTTTTTTCATCGCTGTTATTGCTCTTCATTCCCGTTTAATTACTAACCATAATGGAACATTTCAGGTACAGTTGCATGTGTTGTTCGAACATGCCGCAGGCTATGCCCTGTTCGCGGTCAAAGAAGTGGAGGAGATCGGCATGCTTCTTCCTATGGTAAGCGATGCGGCCACCCACACCCAGAGACATTTTTTGGATATTCGCTGCCTTTCTTGAAACTAACATTTTAAACCGGTTGTTGTAGGTGGAAGAATGTGTGACCAAAATCGCAAAGTTCACCAGCATGGTCAGTCTGGCGGCTTTCTTCCCTTTCAAATCAGCACAGGGTGCCCTGGAAAACATCAACGCTATTTCTGAAGGTAAAAAGCAAGTTTTATGCATCAAACTTGATTTGGATGTTATGATGATGAATTATCTGTCAATCCACTGAATTTCTGTGCTGACAACCTCCAAATATTCTGAACATCCGGATCGATCAAGTGTAAAATCATTTGTGGAATAAATGGCCATTTAATTCTCTGCTCTAAAGCAATCACCTGACCCTGTGAATCTTGATTTCTAACATAAATTCGTTTCTAACCCCTTCAGGTGTTGTTCATGCTGACCTGAGGCTGTTTCTTGAAACAAACATGCCTGAATCCAAAAAGAAGGCCATGCTGGGGGTGTCTGACTCAAAGATAGGTGCAGCGCTGCAGGAGGAGCTGTCGTTCTCCATCCAGACCGGGGGAGTGGTGGTGGAGATCTTAAGAGGTGAGGTGTTTGCATGACTGGTTTTTGACCGACTGGGCTGTTGTGATGAAGTTTATTACCCAGACACTCGTGATGGTTTATACTGAAAACCTGAAACAGCCAGGAATAAAGCCTTGTGTTCTCTCGTAGTAGGACATGGCTGACCCATTATCTCTGTTCTCAGGTGTTCGTCTGCATTTCCACTCGCTGGTGAAGGGTTTGACTGCCCAGGCCGCCTCAAAGGCACAACTGGGTCTAGGCCACAGCTACTCTCGGTCTAAGGTGAAGTTCAACGTCAACAGAGCGGACAACATGATCATCCAGTCTATTGCTCTCCTGGACCAACTCGACAAGGACATAAACACCTTCTCAATGAGAGTCCGGTAAGAAATTGGCCATTGCCACGTCGCAGCCTTCAGATCTGTTAATGGCACGTCTTTCAGGAGACGACCAATGTCTTAATGACTATTCTCTATCCCTCCAGCGAGTGGTATGGCTACCACTTCCCAGAGCTGATCAAGATCGTTGCAGACAACTCTACATACTGCCGCCTGACCCAGCTGATTGGCAACAGGAAGGAGCTCTCTGAGGAGAGTCTAGAGAGCCTGGAGGAGGTGGTGATGGACAGTGCCAAGGCCCAGGCAATCTTGGACGCCTCACGCAGCTCCATGGGTAAGTTATACATGCATATGAGTAATTATAGTTTTTGTATGACTGCATATGGCCCCTTTTTTGCCCACCCTGGACTTCTTGTGTGTCCTTGGTGTCTAACACAGAGGGGCAAATTATTATAGCTCTCATAAACCTGTAGTGAAGGAACAAACCCTCTCTGCGGATCCTGTCGGGAGAAACAACCTTGTATCTGTTGACCAGAGATTGAAAAACGGACGTCAAGGCCATTTATCATGCCTTGAATGGATACTGCTATTGTATTCAACGCCTCTGTTCACACTGCCTATTCTTTTGTGTTTAGGTATGGACATATCTCCCATCGACCTGATCAACATCGAGAGATTCTCCAACCGCGTCGTGTCCCTGGCAGACTACCGCCGGGGGCTGCAGGAGTACCTGCGCTCCAGGATGAGCCAGGTGGCCCCCAACCTAGCCGCCTTGATCGGAGAAGTGGTGAGTTGAGATCTGCTGTCATTATGAACACGGCCATAGTTGGGACTAATGATGTTTTACCAAATCTGTCAATCCCCTGAGTAACTGTGCTGAGAAACCAATTAGGTGCTGAAAGTCCTTGTTAGCTAGAAGCCAAACCAGAGTTTATCAAAGGGTTTGCCATTCTGATGCACGTTTGTCTTATTTTCAGGTGGGAGCTCGGCTAATTTCACATGCTGGTAGCCTGACCAATCTGGCCAAATACCCAGCCTCTACTGTCCAGATCCTGGGAGCAGAGAAAGCCCTGTTCAGGTACTGGGGCAGCCCTTCCCTGCTGGGGAAACCAGTGGCTGCAGTGATGGCAGGGATGGGCCGCAGCAGAGAAGAGTGACTGGAGATGGACACTTTTGTGTAACCACTTCCAGAGTGATCTTTCTCATATCCTTATGCACCCCCAAAGTCTGAGCAGCCACTTAAAGCACTGAGGTAGAGGAACACGACTAGTCTGTAGACTGTCTAGATTTCTTCTGTTGGGTTTAAAGTGTGTAGTCTTTCCCATCAATTTGCAATTTTGCCTGTTCTAAATGTCAAAGCATCCTGTCAACAGAGCGCTGAAGACACGCGGCAACACTCCCAAATACGGCCTCATTTTCCACTCGACATTCATTGGTCGCGCTGCTGCGAAGAACAAGGGCCGTATCTCCAGATACCTGGCAAACAAGTGCACCATCGCCTCACGCATAGACTGCTTCTCTGGTGAGTCAAGGCTGCGTCTTTAAACCACATTAGTTAGTGGCGATGATGTCGATATTTTTCGTCAACACTATTCAACCTTTGGGTTGACGATGATGATAGCTTTATCCCTGAGCAGTCTTTTGGCTTACAAAGGATGCAAGAACTCAATGCCGCCCATACTGACTGAAATTGTGGTGTTTTACAGAGGTGCCTACAAGTGTGTTTGGTGACAAGCTCCGCAACCAGGTAGAGGAACGACTGTCCTTCTACGAGACTGGTGACCTCCCCAGGAAGAACGTTGATGTCATGAAGGAGGCAATGAAAGAGGTAAAGAGTTCTCGCATGTGACAGTTGCCTCCCAGTAGAAACAGGAAAATTAAAGTGAGCTAAATTCTTCGTTGTGAGTGATGACAACTCTTGCCCCGACTAAATACTGGGGGTACAAAATGATTTAATGAGCCTGACACAGCGAGTACCATGATGGTGTATGCGTGTTAAGTTCTTGTATTGCATACTGACTGTATCCTCCGCATTACAGGCTGGTGACGTGACCACTGAGATCAAGAGGAAGCTGGAGAAAAAGGAGAAGAAACGCAAGAAGCGTGAGAGTAAGCTCCATGAGGAGGTAAACGGTGGAGCCAACGGCACGGCGGAGATAAAGGTAATGACCAGTGCTTTGCTTTGCTTTGCTTTGTCCTGGCATGTTTGATTTGGGATCTTGCCATCCACTTGGTTTTATCTCAGTATACGGCGTGCCATATCAAAATGACTCCGAACCATTGGCTGGTCCCATCCAGTGGACCAAATCACTGAAGCGAGTCAGACATCAATTAGCTTGCTGATACAACAGTTGTGATCTTACACTTATTAGTTTCACTAAACTACCTTAATGCATTTTCTAACTTTCAGGCTGAAAATGGAGAGCCTGAGACACCAGTCAAGAAGAAGAAAATCAAGGCTGAGGTAGTTGAGACTCCAGACGATGTCGAGGCTCCAGCTGCCGAGGAAGTGGAAACCCCCGCCAAGAAGAAAAAGAAACGCAAGTCAGAAGCCATGGAAACCGAGGAGTTACCTGAGACCCCCGTGACTGAGAAGAAGAAGAAGAAAAAGAAGATCAAGGCGGAATAGATTTACTTTGTATCTGTACAGTTTTTATTTTGATGCATTTTGTTTGCTGGACTTAATGACCAACAAGTGACCTTCGTGTAATATGCTTTATATAAATGGAAAACATCAACTCACTTTTTCAAAATTGTGCCTTGAAGTTATTTCTGTTATCCGTGTAAATAAACGCCATGTGACATTTTTAGTCATTTGCCTGGGTCCTCTGTCAGTGTCGACATTTATCTTGGTAGATGATAAACAATCCTCAAGCTCACATAGGTTATGGAATTATTGCTAGCCGTAATAGGATAGTTCTGCTGAACAGCATGAGCATGGTTCACTTGAGGCCGGTAGAAACCAGAGCTTGATCGCGTTAACATTTTTGCAACTATTGGCTGTTTAAATACCTACATTATACCATGCTACTTTGAGAACAGACCCTTGTAGTTTAGCAGGTCACTAAGAATACCCTTCGGAAAAACAATAGCGCACTGACTTGGAAAAACTTCCATCTGGCTCACAATTGTCCAGATATTGGAAATGTAACCCATGTAATTAAAATCCCAATTTCCCTTAAATTATAGGGCAACCAGTGTTATGTAAGTGTTCAAGTGAACTGCGATAACAAGACTTCAAACAGTTCAGAACTTTTAATTTGGACAACAATGATTAAACCAATGTTAAAATGACATCAAATCCAAGGCCTGGCTGTATATCAGCCAATTAGTAAGGGGGAAGGAGACAAGGAATGGGAGGGGAAAGAAAGTCAAGCGATCAACTAAAGTCCCCTCAATATAAGGATTCACAGATGGGGAGACAAAGTTACAAAAACTTGTTTCAAAATTAAAAAAAGGCCTTTGCCGTGAAATTGATGTATAGCTTTATGTACATCATTCTCAGGGTTCATGTATGCATACAAAAGAAAATCCACTACACATGATGCTTGTTCGTGTTCAAGTATATTTACCATCAACTTCATAAATTCTCCATGATTAGCAATCTTCCCACGATTTTTTTTGTTGATAAAATGTCCTTCAAAAAAAAAAAAAAATGCAGAAAACCACATTTCATTTTCTACCAATACATATATACTGTATAAATACATACATAAATATATTTTACATACAACAGCCATAAATTTGAAAAGGGGATATATAGAGCAGAGGGGGAAGGGTGGTTGTGTGTCTGTATTTTAACATGGTGCTGTAAAATGGTTCCTTGATAGTCTAATCGATCGGTTGTGATGTCCGTCCGAAAAAACCATCAGACCGAGAGGACGTCTCAGTTGGCCCAGTAGGGGGAGCTGCCGTAGCTGGACTTGTTGACCTGGCTCTTCTGCTGCATGCTACTGGACTGGCCGCGCTGGCTAGGACCACCCTGGACCGGCAGGACACACAGAGGCTCATCTTAATTTCTCTTCCCCCCGGTTAATGAGTAAATAATGTAGCTTTCCCATCGAGCCTCACCACCTACGTGAATTATAAGGATAAGCCATGGCCACAAGAGGTGGCAAGTGAGGTCTCTCCAGTACTAAAGTCCTATTTACCTTCATCCAAGCATGCAGTAATTTCCAGCAGTACGTTAGTGAAGGAATCGCAGATACAAGATACACAGGAATCCTCCACGTTTAATCTGACTGGAAGGCATTTAGTTGTTCTTGAATGCATGTTTCAAAGTGTGCGTGTGTGTTACCTGTCCGTCCTGAGCCAGGTGATGGTGTAGCAGCTGGGAGTGGGGTTGCTGGTGAGGCAGGATGTGAAGGAAGGGGGCCGGAGCGTAGCCTCCAGGGGCCCCACCAGGGTTCAGAGGCCCCGGGCCCCCCAACGCTGAAGGCAGGCTGAAGGGAGGCGGGGTCCCGGCGTGGAAACCCTGCTTGTCAAAGGCCTGGCCGGGGTGTGGAAACAGGACACATTTGGCTCCATTGTAGGGCTAAGGTTTAATACGTTACCATATTTAAACATCAACTATATCCACGGAACCAGCAGAGATTAAATGCAACGAGATGCGTGTTCAAGGAGGGCGGACGCTCACCTGGCTCTTATTGTAAACACTTCCACTGATGTCTGGCACTCCCGAGTTACTGGACGTCACGGAGACGCCTGTGGGAGAGAAGGACGGCCGTTAAGGTTTGTACAGGAGCTCGGGGGTCTTCACTAAGCTGGGGTGTGAGGAGGGCCCACTGGGCTGCGCCAGGTACCTTTCCCAGGGCCGCTAGCAGCAGACTTGGCCTGGGCCTGGGAGGAGTTGCTGTAGCCTTTGCTGTAGTCCACACCGGCTGGCCCGGCCGTCAGCTCCTCGTACCCTGTGAGTAACGACACATTGCGCTTTAGGAGTCTGAGCTAGGCGTGGGTGTAATCACCGAATACCAGGGTATTTAGAAATACAGACGGTATGATGTTAAGTACCGTCGAAGATACAAACGCTCCATTCTATTTAACTGACATCTGATAAATACCTTTTTCATTATGTTGATATGTAATTTGGCAAAGTTTAGAAGCCGTATAGATAATTAAATATTCGAAAATAAAGTCTTCTACATAATCATAGGCAAATAATACAATATATTTTATATTTTTAATTGATAATTGATAAAAAAGGAGACGTTTTCCACCATCTCTATGGTCTTTAAAAAGGAGTCTGAACCGTCTGCTGTTCTCCGTGCGTCGGGCTGCTGACCTGAGCTGAAGGTGTGCTGGCCGTAGCCGCTGGGCTGCTGCTGGCTCTGCTGCTGGAAGGGGCTGGCCGAGGGGTTGCCCAGCCCCAGGCCCATGCCGTGCTGCTTGCCGGAGGCCGGCCCCTGGGCTCCCGGAGGGACGAACATGGTGGGGCCGTACTGGAAGGCTGCGGCGCTGGGCACGGCGCTGGGCACACCGGGGTAGTAGGGCAGGCCGGTGTAGCTGTAGCCCGGGGGTAGAAAGGCCTGCTGGTTCCCGTGGTGCTGTGGCTGGCCCTGGGCCTGGGGCTGCTGAGGCTGGCCCTGGCTCTGGCCCTGGCTCTGACCCTGGGGGGGCTGGGGGGCCGACAGGCTGGTCGGGGGGGCCGGCGAGGTGGAGTCGTTCCTTCCGAACTTTGTGACTTCACCTGCATTGGGGGGATGGGTTGGTCCACGTCATGGCTCTGTCACATGGATTCACACGGGCGGTAATAGGAGGCTTGGAGGATCCGGTCATACCTGAGTATGGGTTGTTGGCTAGACTCCCGTCTCTGCCTGAGAGAGCTGCAGGCCCAGGGAATGTGATGCCGTAGTAGTCCTGCAAGGAGGGCTGCGGCCACGGACGGGGACACGTCAGTTTTGACAGGGATTCAAAATGATTGGTAAAATACACAAGATAACCAAAAGATGGCATAGCCCAAAACAGTGCTTCAATGTGACCCTTTTGAATATTGTCATGCGCTATTGGCTCACCATGGGTAGTCTGGACTGTAGCATGTGGAGGTCCTCGTAGCCATAGATCTGCTGTGTGCGACAAGAAGACACAGGGGTCAGTCTCAAAGCACATAACACAGACACACCAACTATTGTCACCCCGTCCCCTAAGAGGGGAGAGGTTCTTTTCAGTAGTAAACTGTAAATTATGTAATAGCTTATTTTCTCAATAGCAAGCAAAGATATACATACAACTTACTTGTTATATACATGTACTTCATGTTAAATGCAAATCAACAGACCAGAAGAAACGTGACCCATGGCAGGGGACTTTTGCACTACAGGGGCTCTTACTGGGTATGCTGGAAGCAGTCCTCCGGGGCCCATTATGTACTGGTTGGGCAGCAGTGGAGGCACGCCCTGGGACAGGTTGGGAGGGGCTTTGCCTGACAGAAGAAACACACCAAACACCATGACTACATGTTCTTCTTAAACCTGAAAGTCAGCGATACCCATGGTCTCCTATAAATAACAATAAACTCAAGTGAAATGAAGTGAGCCATTGTGGACCACAATACAATCTATAGAGAACAATTCCCTGGTTAGATTGACTCATGGATGGACGCGTTTTATTCTTGAGAAACGTTGTAGTTTAGCTGTTTCAAGTGCAGATGTTTGCATGGAGTAAATATCTGCAGTAGAAAGGTTAGATAGCGCAGGTTTAACAACATTAACAACCCTTACTACTGATCCGATGTCTATAACGTATGTCAACTAATCCAACCATTAGAAGAAAGACAATTAATTAAAAAATGAATGAAGTGAATAAAGTACCTTAGATGCGCCTTTCAGATACATTGCAAAAATCATACAATCCTCCCCTTTATATTAAACCTCTTTAATATAAAGGGGGGACCCCAAACGTCCTGAGTCTTTCCAAGACTGAGTTTATTAGCAGAAATGTATATCAATATACTTTTGGATATTCTCCTGACAGGATAGTTATGTCTTTGGATACTGCCCTAAGTGATCAATTATGGGTCATTTACAGTTTTAGATCCTGTTGTCCATAATTTTAGACCTTTAAACCCTTTGAACCGTGCTCCAGTTTGGGGCGGTTGAATGTACATACCGCTGGACGAGGAGAGCAGCGGGGCGGTCCGGCCCGCCGCCAGGTTGGAGGCGGCGCCGATGCCGTTGGAGCTGAGCCCCAGAGCCGAGTGCAGCGCGCCCGCGTTAGCCATGGCGCTGCTCATGCCGCCACCCATGTTGGCCATGTTAGCCAGGTGGCTGATGCTACTGCTGCTGCTGCTGATGTTGATGTTGTTGTGGTGGTGGTGCACCGAGTGGAGCGAAGGGCCGGGGATCTGCGACGACGTGTAGGAGCCAGACGAGGGCGCCAGGGAGCTCATGCTACTGCTGTCCCCACTGGTGTACTGGCGAGCAGGGGAGAAGGAGGGCATTTTAGAAACAACCCTAAACTACAGCAGAACAAAACGTACTGGAAGATCAGATGCAGAGCAAATAATCGAAGGGAAAAAAGTCAACAGTGTTCACATCATCCACCACGCGAATACACAGCAGTTTACAATAAGAATTGCGCCAGTGAAAAGGCAAGATGGATTCACAACGTAAAATCGTATAGCCTAGAGAAAACAACCTTATGCTAAAAGTTGGATGGTGTACAATAGTTTAGCAAATGAGAGGTATCATGAAAGGTCGGGGTGCGTTCGTTAATACGTCCATGTTTTGGAGACGCTTGTTCTTGAGGTCTTTTCCCTGTTCCAAAACTAAAGAAAGGCTATCCCTCTTCCATAGAAAGTTGGTATTGGTTGGTATCCAAAGAAGATCTGTTGTGATACTGCACAAGTTATGTTACCTACAGAAAACCTATATTCACATACAGCTGTGTTAGTAAACTTTGGCTTGGACTAGCGCAAATTGCGTCGAGATGAATGATCAACAAATATTAATGAGCATCGCGGTACACGTGTACGGTCCAAATCAGCTCCACGACTTCAATAAATATACAAAAATCACAACGGTTTTCAGTCACCTTAAGACTGAAGATAGCAGTTCAGTGTTTCTGTTGTTAACCCCAGGTAGACACAAAAGTACTCATGATCGTGTATCAACATAGAACAATGACACTTTGCTTGACTTACAGTGAGAGCACTGGAGCCCGCTGCCGAGACTGAAGAGTGACTGCTGGCATGGCTGAGGAGAGATGGGGGTTTAGTGAAGGCATGAGCAGATCTGTACATAATACTACAGTGCACTTCTGGTTTGAGGCTCCCTGCATTACATTGGCTTTATACCTGTACTCATGATGGTAATTAACTTCAATCTAATTTAAAAAGCTGAGGGAGAGAGACACTGAGACAGAGAGAATAAAAGAGATGGATTAAGAGAGAGTGTGGGGATGAAGTCAGAGTGGCAGTGGGTGGGAGTCTGAGACGCAACAAAGAAACTGGGACAGGGAAACGAATGAGAGAGAGCAATGAGAGAGTGCGTTGTGTTACCTGTTGAGAGAGCTGAGCTGGCTGACGGTGGGCATGTCCTGGGCCAGGCTGGCCAGTGCAGCATTGTGATTGGGCATCACCGAGGGGTGGTGGGAGGGGCCGCCTTGCCCACTGTGGCTGCTGACGCTCAGAGAGGGAGAGTCAGGCTTTGGTGTGGATGACACTGATGATGCTGGGATGTGGGTGGGAGAGAGAGGAAGAGAGTTTGTGTGTCATTTAAGACGTCGACAATAGGGCCATGGCAACACGATCCGCTATTTTTTGCGAAAGATATTTGAAAAACGAATCATAAAACAGCAGGACAGGATGTGACCTTGATCTCAGTTTACCATGGGGAACATTTCTCAGTCATCTCTTGCATTAACATATATGCAGTACATTATTATGATCAAAGACAAAACATAAGGGGAGCACTTACTGTCTAAAGCAACTGACGTCCTCATGCCGTTCAAGCCATTCTGAGGGACAAGACAAAAACTAAACTTAGCCTGGGTGTAACAAAGGATGAGTGATGGATCAAACAGGGAATATACTAGAACGTTCAACAAAGGAAAAAGGTGTTGTAAGTCCCAAGCGTTTCTTATCATGTTAGGCAACTTATGTAGATATCTTTACAAACGTGTGGGATTTTCTACTTTTAGTAAAACCTTTTTGCTTCTTTATGCAATTGGTGGGGATGATAGAAACAAACTTCCACCATATGACCATTGACCATCACCACTCCCACAGCGAGCCCTGGGTTCCACTCACCATGACCGGCCCAGAGGCCTCTTTGCTCTGGGTGAAGGCCAGCCGCGAGTGGACCGACAAAGGTGCGTCGTAACTCCCCCCGACGGAGCAGAAGGGGGAGGCGGTGGACTGGACCGCAACGGAGGACGACAGCGCGGAGGCGGCGGAGCTGGCGGCAGCGGCAGCGTGAGGATTGGCTGAGCTGGCGGTGCCCAGGGAGGAGGCGGATAGGTTGGGCAGCGTGATGGAGGGCGAGTGGTAGACGGGCTCCGACGAGGAGATGGGCAGTGGCAGCGGCACCGAGAGCGGGAGGCCCAGGGACTCACTGTCGGTCAAACAGCCAGCACAACAGCACAGAGTCAGGACTTGGTAAGCTCTTGGCACTAAGTCAGTCAAGGGTTTTACACACAACTCTCAGAATGCAAACGTTCTGAAATCGATCCAGGTTTAAAAGGTGGGTGGGACAGACACTTGTTCTTCTTCGGTCTCAAATTGATTTTGATATGGCACTATTTTTGGATACATCTTTGTAAAAAGGTTTAGAAAGATAAGCTAAAAATAGATAAGAGAAAGTATATTCTGGCATTTATCTCCTTGCTTGCTGGACGTCTGTTGTGTAACTGAAAATTTAGCAAATTACACTGCCTTTCCCAGTTTTCTTTTATTTTCTTCAGACTGCTTGTTCATGAACGTAAAAATTTACTAAAATCTCTTGGATTGCTATTACTGTGTTTCGTTAAATAATAACATTTTGACACCAAAAAACACAGCAAACATTGAGACAACAGATGGGTTCCAATGGTCCAAGGTCCCACAGGGCGTCAACAGACGTTTGAGTTCGTTTACCAAACATTGCACTCCGAAATGGCCCCAAGCGACTGCAGAGGGTTATTGATTGCCTATGCATAGTTCAAAATAAAAGTGCTAAATGGGCTGTTTCCAGACAACGACAGTATAGTCAGGGCGGTGCTCTGGTACCTGAGGGGTGTGGAGTACAGGCTGGACTGGCTCTGGGGTCCAGGTGCGGTTGGAGCGGCCACGGGGCCCGGGGTTGATTCCCGCGAGGCGCCAACGACACAGTTCTCCACGGCGCCGAAGTCTGGGATGGCCGACTCGGAGCCGAAGTCCAGCGCTCCGAACTGGAGGTTGAGCCCGGGAATGTCTGCGGAGCCTGGCATCTCTACCGCCGTGGAGGGGATCTGGGGAGGAAGGTTCCAGAGTCACCTCGTTGTACAATGACGGGAGCATTAGGGCCTTGTCACACCGAGACCCAAGCATAGAGCGCCAGCGTAAAGCACATCCTCCTTCAATCCGCCTCCTTCATGAGCCTTCGTGAGCAATGCCACACCGCATGCAGAGCTGGGATTTCCAGGGTGGAGCATTTGATGCATTTCATTTCAAGCTGATCCACCAGCTGACGGCTCTGATGTAAAGACCAGGCCATAAAAAAAGTTTGTCTTTGACTTATGCTCTATGCTTTTGTTTCGTCGTGCAAGGGCATTAAGAGATGTTACCGTAGATGTTGAAAATGTGGAGCTCTATGTAGAGGATTAGTTTGGCCAAAGAGTTGGACATCAACCACTGACTTTAAGAGAACTGTAAATACATTTAAAGTGATGGCTTTTAGTTTATTTAACGGCACCGCCTGCTGCCCAGAGCTGGTTCTGTAACCCTCCATTACAAAGTGGAAGTCAGGCACGACATCAGGCATCTTACAGACCAAACGTTGCATGGCATGCTTCCTAAGTAGCGTTTGCGCCGTGTCCTTTGGGGGGGGGTCCAGCAGTACCTTTGACGTGGGGGGTATCCTTCGCTTCTGGCCCTTGAGTTGCGCCCGTTGTTGCTGGTGCGGCGTGCCGCTGCCCGGAGGGTCCAGCCCTGCACTGGGCGCAGGAGACTTGGCACTACCAGCAGCCAGCAGGGGGCCTCCCTGGCCCGCCTGGAGCCCGGGAGACGGGGCGGCGGGGGCGGCCTGCTGCAGCCGCTGCGTCGGGGGGCTGGGTTGGCGCGCCAGGGGCAGCGAGGGTCCCGCGTGCCTCTGGACCAGCTGGCTCAGAACTAGGGAGGGCTCTGGCTGCATACCAAACTCCCCTGGAAGCAACACACACACACACTGAGGTGCGGTCCAAAAAGAGGAGGGGCAGAGACACTCAAGCCTTTTGAAACCAGCGCTGACTGTGTGGTACAGCAGACCATAACCTTCAGGTACGGGGACGACTTCTTCTATTGCATTCACTCAGCTGCAGAGTGGCTTTTAGTATTTCCCACAGAATGGCACAGATTTATAATATTACCTTTGTAATACGCTGACGGGAGAAGGAGGCTTATCAAACAGACGCGTCAGATTAAACAGACTAGTCTACAATCATGACTATGTATTTCTTTAATCATTACTAATCCTGATTTGTTAGGTTTGCTGCAATTATACGTCTGCCCATTTGGTGACTATCGCATTCCTAACCTTCCCTGGAAGGATGGATCCCTCTGCTTTGTTCCTATTCACTGTTCCAGCCCTTGGATTTAGCTAATATTCCTTAGTTTACCTTAACCTTAAGAATGGCTGGGCTGATTGATATATATATAAAAAAAAAGGGATTTCATAAATTATATTATAAAAATAAATAAAGAGTCGACCCCTTGGCCAGATTAACATTGCTTGAAAAAACCCTGAGAAGGAAAGAGAAGACACTCACGGCTGAACTGCGAGGAGGCACCGGGCTCTGACACCTTCAGGTCCCAGCTGGAGGAGACTGGCGGAGGTACTGGGACTCCAAGGCCGGGCAGACGACCCCCTTGGGTGCCGACAGAGGGCGTGGCCTGGGAGGATGGCAGCGGACCCAGGCCGGGACCCTTTAGCTGCTCCAGTATCTGAGCTCCTGCGCTTGGCTGGCTCCGTTTGGACTGTCCCAGGTCACCGAAGCCAGCTCCAAGCACGGACGACTGATGCACATAGCAAGAGATGGAAAGATATTTTAAGCGGAGGGTTTTTGGCATGACACAGGTGAATCCTGTGTCAACCCAAAAACAACAATTGACATCCCAAACGAAAAAGGGGACCTATGGTGAAGATGCTTGTTAGCATGTGGGAGGAGGAGTATCATTAATGTAGGGGGAAAGGGCAGAGCAGCAGAAGCGATTGTCAGTTTACCAGGGCAACGTGTGCATAGCTTGTGCTGCCAGTGGCGTTTCGGCTGAGGGGAAGCTGGGGCTGCTGCGGTTGATGGTGGTGGTGGTGGGAGTTGGTAAAGACCAGGCTCTGAGAGCTGGAGGAGGAAGAGGAAGGGGGAGCCTCCCTACCTCCACCCACAGGCTTCTGCAGCAGCGTGGCCAGGTCCAGGCTAACAATGAGACGGAGCATGGGAATATCCTTAGCAGAGCAACTTTATTGCTGTGGTATTGACTATCATTATTACAGTGCATCACATTATTAAAGAGCCTGATCCATCAGCGGTAGGATGGATGTGTTTTTAGTTACCTTTGTCCAGGTGTGATGTGGTTCTCAGCAGCAGGCGCACACGAGGAGGTGAACACTTTGGTCTCGGAGAGCTGAGGAAAGAATAAACCAAAGAGATTATTGTTATAGCCCAAGCAGTGGCAATCATACGGTTATCACTATAGGAGTGGTATAAATGAAGATTAACATCTTCACTCTTAATAAAGGCTTAATATGCTCAGCCTCCTCACACTTCATCATCCTACCCATTCTGAAATGGCTCCTGAGGTTAGAAGAGAAGACACATAAGAACACACAACATTTGCCTGTAACTCACACTGACATCCTCGCTCCAGTCCTCAGCAGCCCAGTCTTCCAGTGTATTCCTCCAGGCTAAGAGACGCAGGGGAACGCCAAGAGATCAGAGCCCCATCCGGTCAGGATAGTAATTGCGTTTCATAATAGGAGGACGCACATAAACGCCACCTACCTGTTCCATCTGGGTTGGTGCCGTTGGCCCCCGTGTCCCACACCTCTGAGTCCATGGTCCGCGTGCGGGAATCTGAGGTGTAGTCCGCCGGGTTGAAGGTCCTGGGGGTAGAAGAGGAGGGGAAAAACAAAGAAGGAGTGTTGGTGAAAAGTCAAAGTAGAGGGAGTGGGCATGAGAAAGACAAGAAAATCCTGTTGCAAAGCAAATAACATGAAGGGTATATATCCTATTAAGTTTTGTTGCCGGTATTGTACGACAGAAGATAGTCAGGAAAACAAAGAAATGCTTTTGAAAACAAACACATTATGTAATTTGCAGTTCTGCTGAAGGAACACGACATCAGGTTCTAGGTGCATACCCCATTCCCTGGGCTGAGAACCGGCTCCCTGGCGGCGCTCTGCCCCTGCCTCGACCTCCGGCTCCTACACAATACGACAAGAGAAGAAGACAATGCACCTCAGCCCTCGGCCACTGAGAAGGATGGCACAAGGTTGAATGTCTCCCAACCCCCTCTCTCTCTCTTTACGTACCAATCAACCCCCCTCTACCTCCCCTGCCCCTCCGGCCTCGCTCCGAGCCCCTTTCCACGGGCATCACCTCAACCCCATTCTCCTCTGGGCGTGCGGCTGTATACACAGACACACACACAGGTGAGTCCATCACGAAGGGATGGGGTAGCGACACAGGGTGGGATGTGACTGTCTCTGTCGGGGGGGCTGTACCCGGTCGGCTGCGACTAGCCCCCTTGCCCCTGCGGCTGGAGGCACTGCGACCCTTGTTGGCTTCCTTGTCTCCTTTCTTCTCCCGGTTCTCCTTGTTCTCCTTGCTCTCGGACGGTCCCTCCTTAACGAGGGGCTTCTTCTTCCCTACGGTCTCCCATGAGGTCTAGAGAGGAGCACAGACACAGAGGATGAGAGGTCTCCAAATACATTGATGTCAAGGTCCAGGGATATGGTGGATAAAAAGCTCATTCTTGTTGAAAGGAAATCTGACAGTACATTTTCTTAACGGCTTAAAACCTATGTTTTATCAAAACCATCACGCGGAACAGATTTCAAAAGAATTGGTGACCACTTCTTGATTTTTTTTATGGGTTACATTGGAGTCGTTTGAAATTATTGTATTTAGCAAACATGTCTTGTTACGTTACTCTACTTATTTTGTGCTTGCAGCCCTTTTCATTTCCTTTGATTTGGTTTTTCTTCTCCCTGTTCCTGTTTTTGTTGAATGTGTCTCTGCATGAATGGTATGCAATATTGTATGAACGTTAGTAGCTAACCTCCCAGTTAGTTCTCACAAGAGTTTCAGATTTTAATATATATATAAATAAATAAATAATGAGTTCTGTCTATTATGTAGCAGTGGAGGAACTTGGGGGCCTTTGGGAACTTTGAGATTGTCAATAGTAATATTCTTGGAAATAAAGAGGTACCAGACTGTCACTATTTTTTTATATAGGATGTCGTTTTCTTAAATAAAATGGAATTTTTATCGATCAGCATTGACTGAAGTTATGTGTAGGTTATTTTAAGCTACAGGCTAGTATTGCTTTAACATAAAAACATATGAATTTCATCAGATATTGAAGAACTTGGTTCAACTTACATGTGCACCACATGCCAATTCCAGACAGTATTTATATATGTAGAAGGAGGGTTCTTGACTCAAGTCTTTTTTTTACCTAACTTTATCTTGGTAGTCTGCATTTTTACCAAGATGTTTCATCTTGATTTGTGCAGAACCACACCCTATGTTGTTAATTTGGATCAGGGTTAGATTTCAGCCTACCACAAATAGGCTTTTGCCCTTCTCAAACAGGAACCACCTACTATTTTGGGACCTTAATCAAGACAAAAACAACAAAGGTAGCTGGTAGGGGGGGGACTACAGAGAGTTGAGCGATCCCCCCCCCCCACCCGCCCCCAACCATCTGTGCCCACAAGCCGGCCTGCGAAGGGTTGGGCCTTTGACCAAGAATGTCCAGCATGCAGTTGGAGAAACACTTAACCATTTGTCCAATGGCCATTATTATTCTTAATAAATACAATACTGTCAATCCCTATTGTGTTTTCTCAGGACAGACTTTCCAACAAACCGGACAAAATGTGTCTGGTACTCTGGAGAATGGTCCAGCATATCTTATCTTTGTTCTTTACCGAGCCCCTTTCCACTGCAAGCAAGTATTTTAAGCCTTACTCAAACAAGTTCACCTATTGGGGTAGCTGAAATAACAAGCTACCCCAAGTCAATCCAAAAGCTAGAATCCTTGCACTCTGTCGAATGGAACTAGCCTTTAATTCAGAATGTAGGCAATGTCCATCCTCTAGGCTGCTAAATAAAAACGAATTTTGGGGGACAGCCATTCAACACAAAAATACATGAGTTGATAAAACGCCTGATGGGGAAGGCAAGGACATGGCGGGGAAGGTTGGATTTAAGGTATTGCTCTGCGTTTATTATAACGGGTGTCAATGGGTGGCGCTGAATTTGAACAGTGCTGGAAGTTATATTGATTCACCGAGTGTGAGGGCTCGTATTGGAAATAATAGTTTTGAATTGATAGAACGCATGTTGGTGGATGGCGCATCGAGGGTGCGAACCCTTTTAGGGTAAAGGAAGTTCGGTTTTTGGCTCTTAGTTGAAAGATTTTTTGGTTCAAACCTCAATGTACTGGTAAGTGTGTAGGCATCTTTGAGCAGGATGCCCAACCCCTACTTGCTCATTAATGACATGAAAGAAAAATGTTTTATATCCATGTAAGTCGCTTTAGATAAAAGCCTTTGCTAAATAACTCCTTAGTAAATTGGTAATGGAAGGAAGGAAGAAGCTTCTTGTAATCCGTGTGGGTCTAGGGTAATGGCCTACCGTGTCGGATGTACTCTCCAGGAGGAAGTTGATGGCTCTGTTCACGTCCTCGTTGCAATCGTGGAGCGCTATCATGCACTCATCCTGGTTCTTCCCCGTGACCTCCATGAGCTAGGAGCAGAGCCATAAGGTCAAGCAAAAACTATTTAAAAGGGATAAAGCATCACATTTACAAGAGGTTTAACTTGAGCATGGTCTTCAAGTGTGCTGACGAGCAGAAAGGCATGCATTCACAAAGGAAAACGGAGGCCGACTCCTAACCATCAGGGTTAGGCAACGATTATCCTCATGCATTGTCATTTAGAAGAGGACTCTTTCATCCTCACCTGGTTGACTTTGCACTCAGAGTCAGAGTCGTTCTTGTCATAGATCACCTGGGCAAGGCGGATTTGCTCTGCAGTAGCCTGGATCATGAGACAAAAATGGAAAATATATATCTATAGTGCAAACAGTGTTTTGGTTTTTCAAGTGGGTGAGTAGGATTTTTTTTGCATTGCACATGCAATGCAAAAGTTAATTCCCCTTTCCCCGGAATTTGAACATTTGTGTATCTGCATTCTGCAGTATTATAGCGATTTCTATGGCGGGGAAAAAAAACTGTAGACGTTGGTCTTTTGGCATTTGCTATCAATTCCCAGTATGGAAGGTGAGACCTCACCTGTATCTGTTTCTGTGGTTGGGAGGAGTGTGTGACGGTGGGCAGCGTCTTCTCCCGAGGGCCCCGGGCCTTGTCGCCGCCCAGCGAGCTCATCATATACAGTATATACAAAACTATGTATGTACAAAATAGAAAAATCTGCAAAGGAAGCACAATAGGGTGAGCGACACATACTCGCCTTCAATTCATAAACTAATTTAATATAATAAGGCTCTTTGAATAAAGGCTAGGCCGTTTATGTCATTTGCAGTACATTTATACAAATGTCTTAACACATGAATTCAGCCTAGGCAAAACAACTCCACAACCATTTAAATTCCTCCTAATCATTTTTTTGCCCTCTGAAAAACACAAACCAACATTGGCTCGCTATTGCCCTGGTGATGCAACAACTCTGAGGGAGTAATAAACTAGGTCAAGGAGGGAAGTGAGCCCAATGTCCACTCATACTCAGCAGGCATTATAAACAACTGTGCAATTTTGTAGTAGAATCATCAACATACACACACCAGGCACCCACTGTAAGGTACTCACAATACATGCAATTTATATATATACTGTCCCAGATAAACTGTTTTAGGAAAATTGTAAAATGTGTCATTTAAAACAAAAAAACATTCATGGCAAATCATTATAGATGTTTTTATTTACCAAATACCAAAACTATTCGGCTCATAGTTGCACATTTTAGCTGGAGCAAATAAAAGGTTTTAAATATTAAATCACTGCATGATCACAATACAACAAGTTTCATAATTTAAAGATTCTTAATTGTTACTAATACTGGTACAGTTTAAAAAAACAACTATAACGTTCTATTGCTCGTGTATTGTTATCCCCACTGACCCATTTGTTTTATGTGGAAGAACAATAGCAATACAGCTCCGGCTGTTAAATGACGTGTGTGGATGCACTCTTGCTATTGGCTGCAGGACTGAACAAAGCTAAAGCGAAAACACCATGGAAAAGACTGTACAATTGTATTTTAAAAAAATACTGAAATGGCCGAGGCAACGTCGTTCTATACCGTACATATGTCTATTGTCTTCTCCATTTTTTTTTTTGACTCATAAAATAGAGAAGATTCTGCGCCAACACGAATACGAAACCAAACAACAACAAACCATTACCAACAAAACTCGATCCTACCTTCGAGAGATGCAATTTGGCATGTCATGAGTTGTATGGCATTGCACCGCATATATGACATGAAAGACCATCAACGTTTAGCCACTTCATTCAAACGTATTTTGTCCCTGGGCATATTAAACGTTAACACGTATACATTCGTACCGTCAGATCCCCCAGCTGCGTTTTGCATTACTTGTTTTCCTGGTCGGTTTTAAAAAAAATCCCCAACAACGCCTTAGTTTTCACGCATAATATATTTTCTCATCACGATGCAGTACCATTTAACATATTACACACCGAAATGGTAATACTAATTCTATGTATCCCTTTGTCCTCGCTAGCGTAAGCTACGATTAGCTAGCCTACTCCCCTTAGCTGACACAATGCCATAGAAATGCAGGGATGGCGCTAGCCGTCGAGGCTATCGCTAACAAAATAGGGTCGGGATAGAAAGTCAACCAGCGCACTGTCATGTGCATAACAATACATCGTCAATAAGGAGAATCACACCAAAACACAGTTTCATCCAATGCCACTGGTAGTTTATAACACATGACATCAAAACATGCTAGTGGGCTAACAACAAAGCTCTATCGATCCTATGGAAAATGGCCTCAGTGCACAATCCCATCCCGACGCAGCTTGCCGGGTGAAAAGCAATCACAAAAATGCGAAAAAAAAGCTACCAAAAGCGCGTGTAATAGGCGCGACGGAGACGCATATTCAACGCATACACACGATTTCTTATGAAACAATAATAAAAATGTGCTTATAACCCAACACTTAAGTTTGACAAAGACGAGAAGATTTATTTTTTTTATTACCTGCTAACACGCTTCACTCCGCCAGCAGCAGACAAGGTGGTCACGTGACTTGCGATGTCGCCGTTGATGCCCGAGTCTGGTCTGCGCAGCCGCGCAACCTCCTAACCACAATCTCTTCAAAGCCACAAGAGGCTGGGAGAGGAACCTCGTTTTTGGCGTTATCCCGGTATACTGCAACGCAATTTCTGGTGTCTTATACAGCCCCGAAGCGAAAATAGGAACATGACAAGCGTAACAAAAAAGACAAGGATAATAAATATAGAGATTTGACGAATAATTCGACAAAGCAGTATCCGAAAGATGTAAGGGAAACGATGTCCCTCTATCTGAAATAATTCCCTTTCAGTCACGCCTCTTAGACGCTCAACCCATGTAACTGAAAGTCCCCCCCACCACAACGCTCTCTCGTCAGTAAACGCTCATGTTGAGCATCCCTTCCCAGGCGTTTCGCTGTGTGTGAGGTGAGAACGCCTGGGAACGAGCCAAGATTACACCCACGTTTCCCAAATGATATACCTTGATATCTAGTAATTGGACCGTTTTAGATCCTCACATTAAAATCGCATTTAACATTTACATTTAATCTAGCAGAATTTGTCCCAGTGGCAAATGAAGGCTCCCAATACACTGGGCTTTAGTATGACATTGGACGTGCACATTTAATTCTGACGGTTGGTGTACCAATTATGGGTATTCAAATATGCCTATATGTCATTGCACACCTAATTAGCAAATTAAAATATGTTTAAATTGATTTTTATAAATGTGACGATGCCTCTGGCCAACACTTTATATCTTAGAAAACATGATATGGTGCATGGAGAATAAGATAGGCAGACAGAGATTTTACATCAATATACTTTTATTATCCTCAATATTTACTTTCTTTTAGGTTGGTTCTCAGATGTTGATATACGATATCCACTGATTCAGTCATTTGTAAAAACAATCATGTGTGTATAAAAAAATGAGGGCACCACCAATTTAAACACAGGTCAATCCACAGTGTTTCTCAGACAGATCCATAAAATGTATGCATTTCACCGTATGCATTTAACACACATATAAAATACGCTTTAATGGTGATGGGGTGTTCTTTGTTCAACTTTGTCCTTATTAGGGTTCCGTTTTCTACATGCCATTATTGTTATGAAACCTATGGATGAAAGTTCAATGTAGAAAGGCAAACCTATGTTACCCTACCAGTCTTTCACAGAAAGACTTCAGGAAGGCCGATGTTTACCCTGCCTCTGTTTATCAAGGAATGCTTGATTCCTTGATAAAAAATAAAGGAAAAAGAAATAAAATCTTTTAATCGACTAACAAGAGAACATTGCACGGATGCTCAGATCAGAAGGGATGGAACCCTCTTACAAATGCCAGACTTCAGAGGAATTTAAACAATTAATGATAGTCTGTTTTTGGCTTTGTCTATGCTTATCCCAATGAGAGCTTTCATTGGATTAAATTGATGACACTTACACGCAGTAGTCAATTAAGCCGTTGAACCTTAAGTTAAGTGGCGGATTCCACAGCGCTTACCATATCAACAAGGGTGACAGTGGGGAAAAATAAATAAACCTCACAAAAATATAAACGTCCAGGGTTTTCAAATTACACACACGCACACACAAAAAAAAACATTGGCTTTGATAATTAATTGAAGAATTCCTACATATTTAGCAATAAGTTGGTACTGCCATTATCTTAGAGCGAGAAAATTAATTGTCCACTTGACTGGTATGATTTATGGAGAATATAAACATATTTAAAACAGTTCTGCGCAATCCAGCCAATCTATCAAGTCCCAAGTGCCCTCCAGTTAAATGTTGAAAACAAACTATTCCTCTCCTTTTAAAATGTATACATTTTGATGGGAGAAATGAAGAACTGCCAAGAGTAACGAGAGTGTGTAAAGAGACAGTTGTGTCACTAGTTGCACATAAAACCCCTTGGAACACTGATTCTTTTTTTGATGTAGACCAGTTTCTACAATTCTTTTATCAAGGTAGTGAATGGTGAAAAACGTATAGAGATATATATAGATATATATACTTATATATATATCTTTATTCTTCGTATTTTTATTCGCAACTCTCTTGTGTGTTTCTCAGAGGTGACCCCGCAGCTCTTCAGAATTCACTGGTTAAATTGTCTTTACACCTGTACAATGAAAAGAAAAAGCACCTAAACAGTAGGAATTTCAAGGACTTGATGGAGAAGTGTGGCCTTGCAAATGGTGGATCCAGAAAACAAGGTTCACCATGCTATAGCGCAATTGGCAGAAAAAAAAAAAAGATAACGCCATCATACATTAGGGAGTAGGATTGTGCTCCTGAGTCTACGTGTGATAAAAAGGCCAAACAACGGGAAAGATTAAATAGGGGAGGTGAAACCGCGGAGGGTCAAGGGTCCAAGCTGCAGGAGGAGGAGGGGGGGGAGCGAGGGAAGGTCTGAATGAGAAGTCAAAGAGCCACAGGAGGACCAAGGGATGAGACAGGGACAAGGAGAGCAGTTTCTAGCTCCAGAGCCCTGCGTAGTTCCCATGCAGGCCGGAGCAGAGCGGACCACCGGCCACAAACAGCTTGGTGCCGGAGTCGTCATAGCAGTGGGTGTAGACGGCGTTGGGGAACGAGTGGATGTCCGAGAAGTAGCTCCTCCACGTTTCATCATGATTCTGGAGGAGTGAGGGTGGACGGGGAGAGAGAGCGACACACACACACAGACATTAAATACAGGTGAAGGGATAGAGATGGGGAGGGGCGTAATAAGTGAAGAAAAAAAACCCAACAATACAGCAGATAAGCCCATCCCGCTTACCGATAATCAGCCGCTTCTCATGGCAAAAGATTAGTGAATAAACTGCAGTTTTCTGACCAACCAACATCCCTGGTAATTATATAAGTTAATTGTAGTTACTTATAAAGATTTGACTTGTTCAAACTGGGTTTTTATTTTTTTATTTATAGCTTTTTATTTATAGCTTATATTTTTCTGGCTCAAATAAATGTTTTCAAAATTGTGCAGTACAGTGCACATTGTAATTGACTCATATTTGTGCATTTATTCAATTAAGGTTATTGAGTTTTAGTTAAAGAAACATACTGCTATGTTGCACATAGTTGTTCAGGTACAATGTTTTATCATTTGTGAAGTCAAGTTTGCCCTATTTGTTGTGGGCATTGTCAAGATTATCTCAGGGAGAGTGTAATCCAAACTGTTGTCTGAGACATTAAAAAAATATAAATAAACATGGCACTTTTCCCTTAAATTAAGTTGAAGTATTTTTCTTATTTTGCACAGACAATGTTAACATTTGGAAAGCCTTGTTGCATTCAAGAATGCATCCAGTGGGCATCACAATAACATTAAGCATGTTGTGTTAATTCCACAACAGGAGATATGTAATGTTACCTAAATTAGGTTTGAGGAAAAATAACCCAAATATCGACATCGGTATCGGCTGATATCGGAATCGAAAATTTAGAGTTGGACAATATCGCATATCGGATATCAGCGAAAAAGCCAATATCGGACATCCCTATTATGAATACATTATATATATATATATATATATATATATATATATATGATGATATGCATTTTGGTGAAGCTGTGTCGCAGGATATATAATTAAAACAGGCTCAAATAAAGCCTTCACCATTATTTAGGGCTGTAACTTTAATAGGTGGTAGTGCTGATTGAAAGCTAAAGCTTTCAGTAGCACAAATACCAATTGAGTAGCACACACCTTTAAACAATTTTTTTGAAATAAATCGTTGCCACTCCTTATAGTTTGGCCTTGAATGCAAGATGGGGGAAGCCAATTCAAAATAAATAATAATAATTAAAAAGAAACTAATTACAAAAGGTGGGACAGAATATAGGCTGTTGAGGGTGAAATCCGAACACAGATCTGGCCACAGGTTTCGCATTCAAGAAGGGGTCAGTTTGGGCATCAGACCTGTGTTCCTATGTGGTGCATCCGATCACAAAAGTCACATTGACATGACAAATTGTTAACGCTGGATGCTTTGGTGACAAATTACTCCATAACCTCCAAGTGACCTCGTTTTCCTTTGTTGTCATCATTCTGGCTGGTTCAGGCAATGTTATTGACTGCTAAAATTGACCTTTTAGGTTTGGTTTATATAGTTCAAGAAAAGTATAGTTCTGTCACCTGATTTTAAATATATAATAGCAGCGCATTCCACTCGCAAATGTGAAAGTTAACTTACTACCTATTTAACTTCACAATCCTAAAAACATATGCAATCAGAACTGTCCCACTCTACAGCCCTGGTTTATCGGACCGATATTCATACCTGTTCCTTAGGAGTAAATCAACTGAATTAAAAGCCAAGCACGTACCAGCCAGCCCTTCCCTGTGGTGAGCTTGAGGGTTCCTTCTCCTGGGCGCTGCCGGTACCCGCCGGCCGGGTTCAGGGGGTCTTCCAGGAATCTCTGGGCCCGTATGTCGTAGAAGAGGAGGGAGCCTTGGCCGGTGCCCACCGTCACTATGTGTTCGTAGAAACTCACAGATCTAATCCCTGCACACGGACAAAAACATTGTTCAGGCCTTGGCTAAAAGTAGATTACTCCCTGCTTAGTGTCCCACAAGCATTTTAAATAGATTACCATTAACACATTACAAACTAAATTTTGTGTCGTTATTGTATTAGCATCAGTATTATTATTGGGCGTCAAGCAACTATGTTGCGAGACAACCTATTGTTTTCGTACGAATTCTTATTGGGTGTCAAGCAACTATGTTGCGAGACAACCTATTGTTTTCGTACGAATTCTTCTTCTTCTTATTATTATTATTTACCTGACATGGGAGTCAATGGCAGCCCATAGAACCGCTTGGCGAAAAGTTGTGAAATTTGGCACACTTGTTCAAGACAGCCCCATTAGCCCATTAAGCCAATCTCAGGTCGCTAGCCCAACAGCTCTAGCGCCACCAACAGGTCAAAGTTGGACATGCATTCATGTTCATAACTTTCGACCTATTCGACCAATATTCACAAACCAGGTATCATTGGATTCCATGAACCAAGCCCAGTTCAACAAACCCTATGACGTCATTGCGCCATGACGTATATTTCCGCCATCTTGGTTTATGTCAAAAACCTTCAAAGTGCTACTTCTATCACAAATCTTGTCCAATCATCTCGAAACTTGGCACACATGATCTTCTCGCCATGCTTGATGCAAAACATCTGATAGACCTTTCAACTTCAAAACCGTTTGCCCGCTAGAGCCCGCTAGAGCCAAGCAAATCAAACCGGACGTAAGCCCATATCTCAGCAGCCCTTGGACATATCATAACCAACCTTGGTACATAGACCCATGACCCCATAAAGGTTACACTGGATGAATTTGGTGACCTTTAAACGCTAGGTGGCGCTGTTATTAATGTCGATGTGTTTTGACTCCTTTCTCTTCACATGAGTACATTTAAAACTTATTTTCAATGTCTAGTGATACTATTAGACCTCCCCGTATAGCTAGTATATTATTTCTTGCAGAAATATCCGCGACAGCCAATGATATTCAACCGCGAATCCGCCAAACCGGAAACACGCCAATATCTCAGCATCCCTTTGACATATCATAACCAAACTTGTTACATAGACCCATAACATCATCTTGGGGACACTTAATGAATTTGGTGACCATTGACCTCTAGGGGGCGCTATAATGAATGAAGACCGTGTTTTAACTCCTCTCTCTTCACATGAGTACATTTCAAACTTATTTTTAATGTCTGAGGATACTGCCAGACCTCCTTATATAGTTTTAAAATTATTTCTCATTGCAACATCAGAACTTGGCCGCCATGTTGAAAGTTGTCAAAATCAGTTGTAAATTTCCACAGGCCACATATTATGTCCAATCTTCATGAAACTTGGCATATATGATCTTCCGACCAAGCTGAACAAATGTATAAAACAGCTTTCTCAAATTCAAAACCGTTTGGCCGTGACAGCCAATCAAACTTGACGGCGCTCATTAATGGGTAGACACTGCACTCGTGTGGCGCTCATTAATGGGTAGACACTGCACTCGTGTGGCGACATGCGGTACTTAATGTATAATGCAACAATGACTATATTTACCATTCCGCCCACCTACTGTATAAACTGCAATTCCCACTGGATTAGATGCTTCACGAACCACCTCCAGAACGGATGCTTGTTTACATTGTGTCTCTTTTAGAGATATTGTTCCGAATACCCCTATGTATTTGTGACATTTGTTCTGTCAGGCAGACTGTACTGCGCCCTTACCTCTAGGTGGGGTCATTTTCCCACATAATGCTCATCCCACCGGCTGTCGGTATTGCCGATTACCGAGACGGTCGTCATGTAGCCCCCTGGCCGATTACGTCCATCTGGCAGAATTAGCCTACCGGGTCCCATTATACTTGACACCCACATTGCTGCTCGCAGCTATATTTATTATTATTATTATGAGAAGTAATGCTATATTTGGTTCCATGTGTTAAGTTGAATTTGATTTAAAACCAATGTTTTACACTTTGAGTAATCCTTTAAATCAATGCAACATACTAAATTCAATTAAATGTTATTGGAATAGCCATTATTCATGTCTCAAAAAGGAAGTCTCCTGGGGAAGCTTATATCTTGTACGGTGGGTGTCTTGGATGGAGTACTCACCACTTCCCCTCTCCCTGGAGTTGACAGACTTGATGCTCTGTGTTGGCTGTCGAGGATCCAGGAAAGAGACGTGAGCCTGTGAGCCGACTGCATACACTGACCAGTCCTGTCCGTACGCCAGACACACGTTCTCCTTGCAGTGGGGGAGCTTGGTGGACAGCAGCTAAAAGATGGAAATGGCGCATTCAAATTATGGAATGAAAGTGTCAGGTGGATGTTTAGGTTTAAAAGTATGAATGTGAAGTAGAGGCAATGTGCCCAGTTACCTTGCACAGGTTATGCTCAGCCTTCCAGAGGTGAAAGTAGCCGTCCAAAGATACAGCGCCTAACTCCTAAAAAATAATATGGTAAAAGGTAAAATGGTCAAATAAGGGTTAGTTTCAATAAGGGACTCGAAATGGACATTGTCATTCAAGTGTTCTGATATCTGGGTTTCCCTGTCTCCTCAGCACTAATGTTACCTTGTGGTTATTGTTGAAGGCCAGCGCTCGGACCTTACAGTTGTACGGGTTTGTGTACTCCTTGGGGATGTCCTTGAGTGCCCTGTGGGAGATGTGGGAGTAGCAGGGCACCGCTTCCTGACTCCTCTCAGCCTGGCCAAGCACGTCCTCAGTCACCTCCCACAGGCCCATGGAGCCATCCCTGGAACCTACAAATTTGGAGAAAACGCTCTTGACTATGTGCTACAATCGTCGACCATGCATGTTCACAAGTCTCCGGTTTGGTTCCCGATCCATTTGTCAGTTCTTTACAACCGCAAAGGTAGTAAAGCTACTCACCAGAAACAGCCATGCTGTCACTTATCCATGCTATTGAGAAAATCCAGTCATTGTGGCCATCCTGAAAGACAAAGACCACAAATCAAAATAGTTATTTATATGATTGCTTAATTTTTTTTTTGAAATTGCGTACCTAGTCATAGGTAGGCAGTGGAAGCGGCTCAAGTACTAACATCTCCGACACAAACTGGGTCCAATGTGGGCAGGCGGTAGACGGCCAGGCTGTTAGGGTTGTCCCCTCCTGTGGCGAGGAGTGTCCTCGAGGGGTTCAGCTCAATGGCGTGAATACCACAGCCCTGTTGGTCAAGCCTGGACCGAGAGCCCGCAGTTGGAAGTAGGTGGCTGCCGACGGCGGCGCCGGCGCCCACTACCCCGGAGCCTCCGCTGGGACACTCCCGGTCTTTCAGCATTGGAATACGGGTAATCTGCCCGGTAAGGACATCCGCTACAAAGAGCTGCAGAGAGGAGGAAAGAAGGCATTTGTCAAATCAACAATTTCCTTCAGATTTTCCTGATGTCTCAGGGTAATGCTATTTTATGTGCCTTTCTGAAAGGATGCAAGAAAGGTAGACTTGTCTAATGCTAAAACTAAAAAGAAGATCTAGGCCAAAGCTGGGGCCTAGCTCGTCCAAGTCAGAAATGTCAATGTTCAAGCAGCTTGAACATCAACAAAAAAAAAGTACAAAGAACTAATATCTATAATACATTTACTTTGATCCCATATTGCTTTAGCACACAAACAAAATATTTGAACACACCATAATTGATTAAGTGACCACATGGATATGTATCGAGTTGTTCATAAATATTTCAATTTCACTTAATACCTGAAAATGAAGCCCCTATTTACTTAATTTCTATGCTCCGGTTTAGGTTGGATAGTTCCTTAAATGCTACCAAGAGCCATCTCACCGTGTTACACTTGGTCCCACACACCACCTGGCGGTGGTTGAGCCACTGCGAGGCAAACACCTTGTTGAGGCGGCCCAGAGAGAACTCCCTCTCCTTGAGGATGCCTGGGAGCCGGCCAGCGGCAAACCCCCGGAGGCTCCGCTGAAGCCGCAACTCATGTTGCTGCTGTGGCCGAAATTCACGCCCGCGAAGGGCACACACCACCGAGCTCCGGCTGCCCCACCACTGATGGGCATGGCGCGAAGTTGAAGAAACGCGACTCCGCTTGGGGGCAGACTGACACCAGCCCAACTGTCAAGACAAGATATTATAGAATGAAAAATAGCAATGTTTTATACATCAAATATCAATATTTTCTTGTCAATGAGGATGTATTACCTATCCCCATGGAGTACATGAGGGCTCCAAGCTTTCTGACCCAGTTAAGAAAAATCCCCCTAGTCATTGTTGGATTTAGTACATACACCTCCAACAAGAACATTAGACCCTGCTTAGTGTGTTTTATTGATTTGGGTTTAACCTTCATGCAAGCAGACTTTGGACATTAGACAAGGTCACAGAGAGGATATAATATGTGAATACCTTTATTTGCATTCCTTGATACAAATTGTGGTAATCTTATGAACTAGTTGTAAGCGACCAAGAGGATCACAATTCTGAGGTCTCTAGATCGCAATTACTTCTATGGAAAGGCCTGTACATGAAAATATAAGACTTATCTGCTTGTATTTAATGTCGATCGACTAACCAATATTGCGACTCTACGGACAGATGGGTCATTCTCTTTGACTCCAAGCATTTTCTTAAGGGTTAGAAAAAGAAAAAAATACTTTGTCAATAATTCTGTGATGAGTTCAATCACTTAAGTACACCAAGCCATGGCAGACTCGACGGAAGTTTCTCATTCATAACAAACGTGGATTTTCGTGAAAGATAGGCCTATAGATACAAAGGATGCCAACGCTGTCGGTAGAGGTGTATTATTGATGAGTTCAGCACCATGCACCAAGCAGATATGAATGAGCTGTTCATGTATAGATACGGCTCTCAAATGTAACATCGTCTTCGCTTGTGGCTACCTACAGAACAACTCCGCGTAAACCGTATTCATCCTATTTTATATATTTGAATAAGAAAAAATCGATATACTTTGTATATCGGTGTGCATTTTACCAAGAGCATTTTTGTACATATATTTGACTAAACACACAAGGCATTGTCATACCTTAAATTACAAACTACCGCTAAAAACGTTTGGATTTCTGGTTCGATTTTTAAATTGAAAAACAAACAATTTCAAAGCCAAATGATTTACCGTAATCAACTGATTTAAAATACAAATATATACATTTCCTCATACGTGTTAAATACGACTAATGCTCGCCGTACAGGTTGGTAAAATGGTTCGGCGACTCTAACGCTGTACTTTGAACATTGTCCTAGTACATTAATGTTATGAAACGATGTGTCTTCTTAAAACATTTGATGGCACGCTACTCGTTAGCCTAGCCAACTACGAACATTCAAATACAAACAGTAAACCCACATTTTAAACACGATTACTTTTAATGGGCTTTTGCATGTATCGTCTTAGATGGGAATGATCGGCGAAATTACTAACCAAACCAAGCTGTCAAATGTTAAAAATGTATTTGTCACGAAATACTAAAACGAGCTAGCGCCTTTCCCAGCTAGGATGCTAACTTGTTCAGCTAGCTTACGGTACCATCGCAGCGCTCAGTTTCCGCCTACCTGTTGTTGGTCTTTGGGCTCCCCTGCTTTCCTTTTCCTGCTAACTGTTTTTCTCGCCATAGTCTGACACACACAATTCCCTCACCCACATGGAGGGTAATAGTGACACTGTAAACTGGATCATATAATGGCGATTAACTATGTTTTTCTTGGCCCTCGTCCGGTGGCAAACGAGAGCGATCACATAAAGGGTTAGGTTAGACACTAGCTAGGGTTAACGCTACTTGCTAACGTCAGCTAGCCTCTGGGTTCCGCAGAAAGTATCGGCACGGCGTTTCTTGGTTATCGACTCGGTCTCGACAGAGGAGCCTAGATGAGAGGCTCCCCTCTCCGCAATATTAACACCCGTTTTTTCCCCGTTTTGAGAGTCGCGTCAGCAACGATGAAAACATTGACCCTCGCGCAGCCGCACTAAGATTAAATATCAACAAAAACAAGGTCGTTCGTGAACACTGACGTTATGTGCGTGCTCGTCCACTGGCTTCGTCACATGACATCATACCCCAAACAGCGGACCAATATTGGCGAATGTTTTGCGTTGGCAGCTACCAGTTTCAAAATTGTAACTTGATCATTTGAATATGATTGCCTAAAGACCCTGTTTTACGCCACAATAGACATTTGAACACATAGCATTGCTGATCACCACTTTCATTGAATACTTAGTGGTTTAGTGGTTTCTTTTTTTTCTTATGTAGCACTTTGAGATTGTTTGCTCAATTTAAAGTGCATTACAAATAAAATTCATTATTATTATTTTATTATTTAGTGACACAGGTGTCGTCACACCTGTGGTGTTCTGGATGTAAAATAACTGCTATTTGAAATGAATGGTACTATTAAATTAACTTCATCCAGCAGATGGAAAACATCCCGACAAACCCAAATACGTGGTTACATAACCATGAATTGCTTTGTCACATGACAAACGTCTTATTTTCAGTGCAAGAGAATCAAGATAGAAATTTGAGTGCCACCAAGTGACAATCTATATACTGGTTTCTAGCACAAACCCAACAGGAAAAACAGTAACTCAGGTTGCTGACAAACTGTTTGAGTAAAAGTCCCTTACGTTTCATCAGTTGGATATCATTGGTATAGCGTAGTGTTAGCAATCAAGGAGATTTGACTTTCTGTAGACTTTTATATGTTATCATTTGATCTCCTTTAATCACCAATCCAGACAACCACAGTATACATGTCCAGCTTTGGTTTCCCCATCACAACCCTCCGACAACTAATAATATGAATTAGAAGTTGCCCTAGAAACCTGGAATTCCGGTCTAATTTATAAGGTATCCTTCACAGTGGAGGCGAAATTTAACTTTAGTTTACTAGCTGTTCAGAGTAGGCCACATATTATATAGAATTTTACACACACACACACACACACACACACACACACACACACACACACACACACACACACACACACAAACATATAACATATGGATAAACATATAACATATGCATATATAATCAAATTGTGTAATGCAATGTAACATAAAGCAAAAGGGGGCAAAAGTTAAACATGTCATCAAAATAACACAGTTTTATTCTGCATAAGACAGTCTCAAACAATGAAATCTGGTGTGCATACAATAGGAAGAAATCCCTTAGGATATGAACTACAGATTTAGGCTTAAGTTTGTCAATCAATAAGAATAGGGTTTGTATTTTGGAGAACTTATTAGTATTTTGCACAATGCATCTTCCTTTAAACAAAAAAGGCTTTGTTGATAAATGCAATTTACTTTAGATTCAGGGATCTTAGCATCAGCTTTAGACCAATGCAATGAAACAATGTAGTTTCAATTATAGAATGTTTGTTGCAATCCTCATGGTGTCCATTTTATTTTATATGTAACCAGTTTCCAGCAGTGAATCAATTACAAAATGTAGTTTTGGTATTGGCAACAAAGAGGCATATATGAGCAAACCTATTACTCTTAAACATCGTTTGGCTGTTTCTAGGTCCTGGACCAATTCTAAGCAGAGGAAGTTGTCACGTTTAGCCCCATACTGATTTTACTTGAAGCCCTTAATGTGACACCATGTCTTTTACAATCCCAGTCCACACAAAGCAGTGGTTGAAGACCCTTGGGAGAGACTCTAATCGGGCACAGAGAGCAAGAGAGAGGTTGGGGTTGTACCATCATGAAAAATACTTTTCACATCTGAAATGTGTGAACATATATTTCAACTTAAAAAAGAATAAAACAAAGACCAGTCGAGATTAAATTCAGTTTGCATTACATGTCAGAACAGATAACTTTAAGTGTATGAATATGAAAGTCAAACAGCTACAATTATTTTGGATTAAACTGTGTTCCATGAAACCAATGAGAATAAAGAACAAACGGCATCAAATCAATGAGAACAAATCTGCCTTTTCCCAAACATCTGCCATGCCTTATCCCCATTATTATATTTGCAGAGGCTGAAAAGTGCTGGTCACCAGTCATTCATTGTTAATTGGGTCTATTGCACTCTAATATGGCTGGAAATCACACACTTCACATTATTTAACTTTCCCCCCAGAGTTATTTTTAGTCCCTAAACAGAACCCATTATAATCGAAAGGGTGCCTTGTCATTTTTTTTTTACAATACAGAAGTGCACATGACTCCATAACCATTTTCTCCAACCAAAGTGTCAGTGTACGATATTTAAATAAGTTGATCATCTACAAAATGGGATAGTTTTTGCCATGTTTGACAAACTGGTGCCACAAAAGGTATGCATTGAGACATGTCCTAATATTTCTCTGCGAAAGAACTGACCTCTTCCTCCCAAATCTTTAAGCAATCTATTCCAGTGCAGGTTGAAGAGCCCACTATTACAGCAGAGGCAATTAGAATACATTTAGAATCCATTATGCATTCCTAAAAAAGAAACAAAACAAAAGGTAATAGGGAAAAAAAAAAAGGTGCCCTTCAGAAAACAAAGATGAATAATAAGTGAAAACATGAGACAAGTAAGAGTATAACCAAGCGCCATGAACCAAAACAGAGAGGGCACTTCTTGGGAGTCAGTTCTCTGTCTGGTGGCGGTGCCTTTGTGTGTGTTTAAAGTTCAGATGTTTGTTGGTTCATTCTAAAGACTCCTTAGGTCCTCAATCCCCTTGATCTCTATGTACTGCCTATGCTGCACTGAACGTTGGAAGAATGCAGCTTAGTTAACTGACAAGTGTCAGTATGTGAAACTTGTTTTTCCTCTTCTGGTGTGGTGTGAATCTGGCTCCAGATTCCCTTCTGTTTGCTCTCAGAGCCCTCATCAAATTATGCCACGCCTTTGAAAGTGCTAGCTGATCAACTCGAAAGCGTCAGACTGTTTCCATGCCAAGAGAATCTTGGCTTTTCATCAAGCAGTACCAACTGTGGTATTCAACCACAGGATTTAGGAAAAGACAAAAACAATACATTTTTGACTTCCTCCGCTCTAGGCACACAGTATTTAAGAAGTACAGAGGCATGTTTTCAACACAGAGCGGGAATCAAGGCCCTCTCTCCTTCCAAAAGCAGAGTGAGTGGGCCTGGTGTCATTAAGGTAGGCATAAGGAAGGGATTGGGGGAGAGTGGGGGGAGTGACCGAGGGAGACAAGCCTTGCACTGGGCATTGACTTCCCAACCAGCTTGGCTCAGCTGGCTGTGGCACGTGCCATCAGGTCCTCGAGAGCCTTATCTTGGTCATTGTTGTGGACCAGTAGCACCTCTTTTATAGTCTCTCGCTCAAAGCCCATCTCACCAAATCTTGACATCAGCTCAAGAAACTGCAAGGCCTGAGGGGGAAATAAGAACGTGTTACACAATTAAAGGGCATCGCGCAGGTACAATTTATTATATCAATTTACATTGAGTGCTCTAAGAAATGGGTTAAAATAACAATCTATAGTTCTATGGGACAGATCATGAGGGGAAAGCCTATGTAGGCACCCTGACACAAATAAGCATTGTCATGTCATACTGCACGAGGATGACAATTAGCAAGCAATGGCCTGGTGTATTCTCCTTGTGATGCGTTTGCGTCAAATTCAATATTTTGGTCGGCGTGCATATTGCGTTGTAATTCATCACAACATGAACATAGTGTTGAACTCGATTTGCTTCATGCTTTCCAAACACCTTAATTAATTGGGAGTGCCAAAGTTCCATTGGCGCTTTAATGAAAACAGTGAATACAGTTAGACAATACAATATATCAATGATGTTGTTGATAGTTATAACTCAATTTGCTACAACAATTATAATTATAGTACACACCTTTTCTTCTGAACACTTGTACATCTCTAGACACTCCTCCACAGCAATGGCATCAAATCCCCGCTCACACAGACGTCCATGCACAAACAAATAGTCCAGCACCTGTGACACAATTGATTTAGGTTTATAGCTGAATCAATGTTCTTAAACCAGGTGAACCTGTTCAGATCACATTCCCTGGATTACAGGGCATTTGTATCATCTGTCAAATTGTTCACGTTAAGAAGCAGATTAACAAATGGAGTTGGCTTTAACATAGGCAAACAGTAGTGTTTGGGATAACAGATGTGTTGGGCGGGGACCCCACCTGCTCCACATTCTGCCCTTGTTTCTGCATGGCGCGCAAGACTCCCTCATAGGAGTATCCCATGCCAACGATGGTTTCAACACACTGGCGCTCACTAGGGGTCAGGCTGAGAAGAGCTCCCCCGCATGGCAGACCCCCCGTGCCCGCCCCTGGGTGGGTCTTCAGAGGGGACAGAAAATACAAATACAAATGAATAAATAATTAAATTTCAATGCACATTTGAATAATTATTTAAAGACAATTTAGGATTAAACTAGTCAATCAACTGCATACCGGTTTCGGAGCTCCGTTCCTAGGGTGGCTGGATGGGTCCGGGGGAACAATCACATGGGTCTTTGGGAACGCTGGTGGGCTGCCATTTACTACGTTACGTCGGGGAACTGGGACTGGAAGGGGGTGGTAGCCCATGCGAGCTGGCTCACTGTCACCAGGATCGGATAATTTGGGAAATGTAAGCGACCGGATGTTACAGGGTCGATCGTCCGAGTCCAGTGCTCCTCTACCCGGGCCCCCTGCTCGATCCATGTCCATCAGACCAACAAACCCATTCGGTTTGTGAACAAAGCCTGGCTTAACCAGGTGGCTGGTGTTGGTGTTAGGAGGAGAGCTACCATGCACGACTGGCGGAATCTGGGCAGGCTCTGGTGGGGAAATAGAGGGAGGAGGCGGGGGCTGTGGTTGGCTCTCGAGGATATTGCGTAGCTCCTCCCTATCATCTAAAGTCTTGAGTTCCAGCTTATCAAAAGGGTCCTCTTCCCGTTCAAAGTCAGCCAGGTTGAGGCAATGCACTAAAGGAGTGCTGGGCAGGGCCTTCCTAGGCCCCAGGCTCGGTGCTGGGAGTGGGGTGAGGATGTCATTGTGGCAAAGTCCTGCTAGAACTGGGTTGAGTGCAGGTGGTGGGGGGTCCTGGTCCTTTCCGGAATGTCTGTTCCCATCTCTGTTGTCAACATCCTGGGCCAAGGCAGCCTGGGTCTCTGCTTCCTGTCTGGCTGCAGCTGCTGCTTCTTCTGCTCTCGCCTCGCCTGCCCGGGCCTCGGCCAGCTCTTGTCCCCAACGCACACTTCTCCTCTCCAGGGAGAAGTCATACTGCAGAAAAGCATATGGAGGCAGTTGAGAAAAATACCCCTACTGGGAACTATACAACCAGTGCCGCTTAGCCACAATCAACCTCTGAGCATTTGTTACGAGCACAGACATGGACGCATTTGCATTTATAGAGAAGACTCCCTCATAAGGGAGAAGGATAGTCTAGTGGTAAGCAAAATGCCTGCACGTTAATTCCATGGATCCAAAGGGGCTTTCAGGGCACTGTTTGTTTGGAGCATTTGTTCCTCACCCGGGTGAAGTTCCCTCATTGGTTCGGTTTCTTTGGGCATAGGTCAACTGATCAATCTGACTTGGTTGCTGACCGATACAAGATGACCCTGGATTATTTTGTTTTGTTTATGCTGTTTGTGGTGAGAACGAAATCTGACTGAACAGGCCGACACAACTTTGGATACACCATAACATACCTGTGACTACTGTGTCTACATATTTTTCGCTTAAATTAGCCTAGGTAAGCTATGCATGCTAATGCCAAAGGCTACGGCATCGAGTAGAAGGTAACGGTTAACAAGATGGAATTTAAATATTTTATGTTCAAAGTATCCGGCTTCTAAAGAGACGCTACTTGCAAACAGCTTTTGAATGTGGGATCCCTATTTCGTTAACATTCTGTTTATTGTGGTGTCAGCTAGGCAAGCAAATGTATTATGTTCAGAACTGGTTAACTGACCGGTCATTTCAATTAATGTCAATATTACAGTAGATAACCAAGATTAGCATAAACATTCCTTGACGCCATTATTAAAGCAAACAGACCTGCAAGTCACTCAGTACGGAACCACAATCAGGTAAACAGAACCCAACAGGCAGCCCAACTTTGGCAGGGCAGCGGAACCGCTCGTTGATTTTGAAGGGAACATCTTCCAGGTAACTGAGGGGACCTAACGTAGGGCAACGAAAGAATAAAGTTTAGCAAGAGCTTAAAAACATTTTATTTGAACTACAATGAATTGAGGGATAGAAAGAGAAAACTAAAAGAATACTGCAGAGGAATTTAAAGCAAATTAAATTGATATTAACCATTGTTGTAGTTGTCCGATCCAGACTTCCTTGCAGCCATTTAGAGATTCTGTAAACAAATAGCAAATTAAGAAATTAATAGAAAAGAACATAGCATCAATATGACATTCAGTCAGTGCATCTCATGAGATCACTGTGACCCCCTGGGCTTTAACTGGTTCCTATTCAGATAAGTCATTATCTTAGCTTAGTTTATATAAAGGATATCTTGATGCAAGAAGAAAGGTTGTCTAATTCAAAGCTCGAGCTCATCATTATGCTAGACACCATTTCAAATTGTACTTATTAGCCCTGCGCATTCCAGATTACTTTTTTTTTTTTTTAAAAAAGGTAATTTTCTTATTCAGTCATGCTCTGGCAAAATAGGGTGCTTTATTGAAACGGCTTATTGATAAATAACTTACAAATGATTACATGTTGAGTGATTCGCTTGTCATAAAGGGATTTGCTAATAGAAGTATACAACAGGTTGCGTCCATTGAACTAAAATCTGATACTTAAATGTCTAATTATTGCCAGGTCCCTAAAATAAATAGTAACGTTAAACAAATGAATTAGCAAGGACACTTGTACTATGACAGCATACTCGAGGATTCATTTTCGATTTTGAAGGTTTTAGATGCAATGTAAACATCCCATGCACTTTAGGTAATGATTACCTGTACAGAAAGAGCAATCAACCATCTACCAGCTCACTTGCTCAACTACCTCATATTATATACAGAGAGCGACAATAAGGACATTTATCAAACTGTCGCCTTAAAACAAGCTATCGTTGTTCCGTTATGCTTTAATCAGCAACAAGCGAAACTAAATGTACTCACCTTTAAGGAGGTGATGAACACAGAAGTTATGGTTCGCCACATTTATAGTAAACGATAATGATTCTTTCAAATGTATGTTTGCAATGTATGTGTGTTTTTAGGTAAAACGCAAACGTTGACGCGTAAAGCTTAGCTATGCTGCTGGCCTGGTGGTAGTAGTTGTGTTGTGTCTGGCTGACTCAATGCTGCCACCGCCCATGTAAAACTGACTCAACATTTACACACACAGGTATTGTACCAGTAACCGCACGTCTTGTTCTTCCAAAATCCAAATGGTCGCTTGCTGAGATGACTCCTTGCTTCGAGTGTGTTTTTGCACAGGAGTATTATTTATATTGAAATCTCTTTCCTGCTTCATCGTGGAACGCCATCTTGATTTGTCAACCTTCCTTCCTCGGGTTCCTGTTTGACGTCACCGCTTCACGCAGATGACGGAAGCTCTTTCGCTTGCTGATGGTTCGTTCAAGTACTTTCCAAATGTATATAAAGAAGGTGGGGTTCACCTGTTCATTTTCATTTTTTTGGTAGTGTTGTATATTTTATATGCACACCTCAGATAACCTGTCAAACTGAATACATAGAATCCCTATCCCTGCTGTGATCATTGTTAGCTTACTTTTCAGAGTGGCGTAAATGGTGCGTTCAGATACACCTCGGCGACCTCAAAAATGTTTTGGAAGAAAACTGCAGTAAACATTTTCATAATCAGATGTCTCTCTCATATTACACATTAATCCTGTTTTACTCTTTCGTTTTATCTCATTTGATGTGTTATGTAGTTGTACCTTATTACTTTGATTTAAAATCTTAAACAATATAATATATAATAACAAAATGTCAAATGTCAATTTGTTATGTAGCCCAACTATTATATCCTAAATATGTTTGTCTTAGAATATTTATCTTTAGAGATTGGTAATATCGACAGTGTGCGCGCACGTCGCGTTCAGAAGTAAACGTTCGTGCGTTTACAGACACGCGCAAAGGTAGCCGGAAGTATCGATGGTAGAAAATAAAAAATCGATAAATACACAGTGAATCGCCAATACAGGTATTTCGTTGACTGCCCCTTCCGCGAATACAAACTCGATTATTTGCGGCGTCTACACGGTCGATGTGCTGGACGGGATGACAACAGCCAGAACAAAATCTTCCATTTTAACGAAGTTCCTCGGTGGGGTTTAGCTGACGTGGGGAGAAGTTGAGACTGCCAGAGAGCAGATAAACAAACATAAACAAGCAGGGATCAGCTGAGCGCTTTTCCGATCCGAACCAACAGGACGAAAATGTCAAGCAGGGCAAGCCTCCACTGTTGATTCCAATAATGATGACCGTGATATCTTGATTTACATTGGTGTTAGCTCCATGTCATTTGTCAACATTGGCACACAAAGAATTTTGGAAACAACACGAGGAATAACGTTAGCCATAGACCATTACAGAAAATCCACCATTAGCTGCCGCTGCCGTTTTCCAAGATTAGGTAATATTATGGACCGAAAGTAGTTTTGCTTCAAGTAGTCCACTGTAACGAAACGAATACTTATCAAAGAGCAAGACGTCAGGTAATCATTGCTCAATAACTTCGCCTTTCCCCATAAGGCCCTAAATCACATACAATGCCACTTACATAGCATAGCCATTTTGTCTTGAATATTCAGTGGTTATGTCAGTTAAGAATATGTTTTTGTTATTAATTGAGCTTGAATGTACCTCAAATGTTCTAGAATAATTGTAGTCCCTGTTTACGAATGCACCCCCCTTATATTTAACCAAACACTTTAATGTAAAACCCTAATTTTGTGTAAGAATCAGATCTGAAAAGGATTGCATTTATTTATTTTCTCTTCCAACGTTCTTATTTGTGTGAGAAGTGGGATAAGAATGGCCCACCAGACCACCCCAAGCTCCCAGAAGGCCCTGATGATGGAGTTGAAGTCTCTTCAGGAGCAGCCAGTGGAGGGATTCCGCATCACACTGGTGGAAGAGTCTGACCTGTACAACTGGGAGGTGGCCATTTTTGGTCCACCAAACACACTCTATGAGGGAGGCTACTTTAAGGTGAGCCAAACTCGAAAAAACATTGATTTAAATTTGCATTCAGTGATTTGGCCAATGGGTTATATCCAAAGGTATAAAAGCCTGTGGCAATGTGTATTTGTTATCATTGGATGTTTTCTACATTAAGCAAAAGTGTGCCTTAGAAAAGTGAGCAATATGGTCTGCTTGTGAATGGGGTTCACAAGCTAGGTTTAGCCCTAGAAATAAAGAATGTCTTTTGATACGGCTGCATGTTAGACAAATCAGGCTAATGTAAGGACAATTTGTTTTGATCAAGTTAATGTTCAGATAGTCATGGGCATTTGCCATTATTAACGTGCTAGAGATTATAGATTTAGATAAAAACCTTAGTCAATTGAACGATAATGACAAGTAGTAAGTTGCATCCACAAGTAATATTGCCATGGTCACATTTAAATAGACTAGTAATCTATGATGCGTATACCTTTATCGGATTCCTTTCAGGCCCACATCAAGTTCCCAATCGATTATCCATACTCCCCGCCAACCTTCCGCTTCCTCACCAAGATGTGGCATCCCAACATCTACGAGGTATAACATTCATATAAACTCGAACACTCCTATGGGTTCGACAGCTTTTTGAACATGCAATTAATCTTTTCATATTCATTATGTAACCAAGTATAGAATTTCTTATTTGTTTTTTAATTTATGTCATTATTTTACCATTATTAGTCTTGATATCATGTTGCTTTCTGCATTGTGAAGTTGAAATCTTTTTACTGTTTCCACAACACCTTCACAGTCGCTATATTTATGAAACGATACTACCAAACAACAACTTTTCGTTATTCGATTTAATGATTTGTGTAAGGCAATATTTTCTGTGAGCTTGTCAGACTGTGAGTTCTGGTTGGTCTTTCCAGAATGGGGACGTTTGCATATCCATCTTGCATCCTCCTGTGGACGACCCTCAGAGTGGAGAACTTCCTTCAGAAAGATGGAATCCCACTCAGAACGTTAGGTAATAACATCTCGCCGCTAATCAGTTACGCCCGTGCCCCTTGTGGATGTCATGTGGTCCAATTTGAAGATGCACAACCTTTTGATTACTCTTTCTATAATAACGGCTTACCGAATGTAATTCAAATGCCATAAGACTCCAAATGGTGTTTGCTGCTCTTTAGCACTGTATGCATTTAGTATTTATATTCTATAGAAAAAGAGGTCCAGGTTTTTAGATGATAGACCTTTTCTTAAACAGCAACATTTTCTGAAGTCATTGTGTTTGTTCTTATCCCTAGGACCATTTTACTAAGTGTAATTTCTTTGCTCAATGAGCCCAACACGTTCTCCCCTGCCAACGTGGACGCGTCCGTCATGTTTCGTAAGTGGCGGGACAGCAAGGGCAAGGATAAAGAATACGCTGAAATCATCAGGTAATACGCCAACAGCAATACGCCATCAGGGAATACAGATCTAGACACTAAGCTACATGTAATTAAACACTGAAACGTACAATGAAGGAATTTATATCCTGCCTTATTTATGATATGTCAGTTCTACTAGTTACATATATGTATGTATGTATGTATGTATGTATGTATGTATGTATGTATGTATGTATGTATGTGTGTATATATATATATATATATATATATATATATGTATGTATGTATGTGTGTGTGTGTATGTATGTATGTATGTATGTATGTATGTATGTGTATGTATGTGTATATATATATATATTAGAGCTGTCAGTTAAACGCGTTATTAACGGCGTTAACGCAAACCAAATTTAACGGCGTTAATTTTTTTATCGCGCGATTAACGCAATTATTTTATAAAAAAATATATATATTTTTTTTTTTTCTTTGGCTCAAAACAAAGAAGCAGTAGCCTGACTGCTATGTTCAAATTACATTTGTTCAAAGCAGTAGTTTAATTGCACTATAGGCTCTTTTTTGTATCGTCCTGTTTTGATCAGTGTATATGCCAATGTTGTTATCAATAAAAAATAATTCGCACAAGGCAAGCCGATGCACTTCACCATGTTGATAAGATAATTAAAATGAGAAGAATTATGGGACAAAAAATCAAGGGATATTTAGCATAGAAAAATAATTTGCGATTAATCGCGATTAATTAGAGTTAACTATGACATTAATGCGATTAATCACGATTAAATATTTTAATCGCTTGACAGCTCTAATATATATATATATATATATATGTGACTGGAGTTAATTTGAGTAAAATCATCTTAGAGGAGAATGCATATCTGTTAATTCTCTAATCTTGATAATGTTAAATATTCAGGAGAACATATTGTAAATTATCTGGTAAAATACCGGGTAGAGCGCGTACCGCTGAGGCTCAGTCCTTACCTTAGCAACCCAGATTTGATTCCTGCCCGTGGTCCTTTGCTTCATGCCTTCCCCTCGCTCTCTCATACCTCCTGTCTATCTCACTCTATCATAAAGCATTAAAATGCAAAAATAAATAAATATGAGAACAAGACCGATATAAATCAAGCCTTTGGAAGCTAGTAGGAGTCATCTCATCATTGATTTTAGTATTTGGTCTAAATATCTTTTATATTTCATGATGAAATGATACCACTGGGAAATACTGGGGCTGGGTAGGAATGTTTGTATCATCGATCAAATGTGACAATGCAAGCTGGTTATGTTTACATTGCGGCATCTACAGTCGACCCACCTGATAGTTGGGGAGCTTACACAAGTCCAAACAACTAAGACAAAGAGGAATACCGTGGCATGATCACTACTGGATCCACGTGTTAACTGAGTATATACGTGAAGCTAAATGTGTAGTTGATCAACAACCTGTCCCTCCTCGGCCCGGCAGGAAGCAGGTGCTGTCCACAGCAGCAGAGGCGGAGCGCGACGGGGTGAAGGTGCCCACCACCCTGGCAGAGTACTGCGTGCAGACCAGGGTGCCGTCCCAGGACAGCAGCTCGGACCTGCTCTACGACGACCTCTACGATGACGACATGGAGGAAGAGGACGATGACGAGGACGAGAGCGAGATGGAATCTGGCGGAGAGGCCAGCACCACCGGGGGCAGCGGCACGTCCACCCGCCGCTATGACAACCAGGACGACTCCGGCAACGAGGATTCATGATGACCTGACTGGTCTCTTGGTCGTGCTGCAACCGCCTCCATTTTTTAATTTCTTTTGAAATTGAAGTGTGTGTGTGTGTGTGTGTGTGTGTGTGTGTGTGTGTGTGTGTGTGTGTGTGTGTGTGTGTGTGTGTGTGTGTGTGTGTGTGTGTGTGTGTGTGTGTGTGTGTGTACTTGTCTTTGTGTGTATCAGTCGGTTTGCGTGACTGGCTCTGATTGAATTTGTTTGTTTTCATCAGGAGTCTGAATAAGGTAAAGTTTGTGGCTTGACCCTCTTAACGGCTGGCTAACTCATTCTGTATCTGTCCTGTCTTTCGGATCTCCTTCCCTCGTCGTCATTTCAGTCAGTCATTTTGTGTGCCTCTTCAACATAGCTAATTTGTCTTTCTGTCCCAAATTTGATGCAATCTACTACATCCTGCAAACAAAAACGTACCTTCACACAACACACATCTGGACCAGTCCCCTGTACATCTCCCACTTCACATCACATCATAAGGAAAAGAAGATATGAGGAAGGACAATGTGAAGAACATGACGGTGAGCTCTCCTGACACTGGATGGAGTATTCCAGGTGAACCTAAACCTCACGTCTCTGCCTCTTAAACCTCAGGGCCTCTGCAGACTCTATGCCAGGAGAGGAATAAGTCAAAGTAAAAACGATATGCCTCCTCACCTTCATTTTCCTCTTACTTTTGTCTCTGTGGGTGTTGTTCGAGGACAGGGATTCATGATAAAAAATGTATACAGTATCCCACAACCGATAAGTGTAGACTGAGTAACTCACGGTCCAGAATAGCCAATTTTTTTCGTCCTTGGCGAGTCAAAAATTTGGCCATTTAACGAAACTTTGCACTATGTGAACTTTTCGATTCCATTCAAGTCCCAAGAATATTGTTACTTTTTGTGCTTTAATTAAGCCAACACATTGTTACCCCAAACAGGACAGAATAACGTATGTTGAGTGACCGAAACTAACATTCAAACATTTATTGCAATCAATCTGAACAAAAGTACAAATTGCTTTTTTTGTTAATGTGCACCTTCTATTATTGGACTTTTACTCATGCCTTTCTCCACTCTGCCTCTTCTTCAACTGGTTGAACATCTTGTCACCTTAGAATTGTCTGAATTAACCCCAATGGTTTGTCCAGTTGGATAACTGGACAAACCTTTCACATGGCCTGTGTTCTGTAACCGTTTCTGGCAGCCTGCACGGGCGTGGATTTGACTGGTTTAGTTGAAATCTCTCTTCAGCCTGAATTGAGAATCACAATGTGACTAATTATGTTATATATATATAAGGTATAATCCTAACAATGAAAGCCATGCTCTGTTTTAAGTTATCCTGCTTGACGCTTCTTTTTTTAAACATTTTGATTCTAGTCATCACATTTTGCAGAGCCAAGGACCTGGCGTACCTTTTTATTACACACACACACACACACACACACACACACACACACGCGCATACACATATGGATGGACTTATTGCCAAGGAAATCCAGTTGCTCGACAAATATCGACAAACTTTCAAGTGCTATAGAGGGATTGATGCATGTAGAAGGTTCTCTCCTTGTTCTCCTGGAATTCCTGAAAATGGATCTTGTGACTCTTGACTGTGAAACAAAATGCTTTATCTTCCATATTGCTCACCGCATTTGGGACACAAAGGTGAATGAGGAAGGAACTCCTGCTCACCGAATTGGGCCAATTGTGGATCTAGTGGTCATTCACATTACAGGGATTGACTGCATGCTATGGATCTCCTCCTCGCCCAAGAGCAGAAGACTGATGTCAATTCATGGGAGGACTGATGAGCATTAAGAGAACACATTTTCACAACCCATGTCCATGTTATATTCAGAGAGTAGAGCCAGCAGTAGTTCCTCTTTAGGGCTGGTCTTCGGCTTAGCTAATAAAAAGAGGAAATGTTATATCTTGGAAGTCACCCTTTTTTGTAACTCGTTTGATGCCTTTTTTGTTTTTGTTTCCTTAGAATGTAGAGACCATGAAAAGGTTCCCAACACCCCACACACATAAACACACCCACTACACGTACACTAGTATCTTATTTGAAAAAAACAACATTTGAAAGTGTATATGGAAAATATATATATCAATTTTTGGGGTAGGTCGAAGGTGGATTCACTTAGTTCTTTCCATCCATGAGTGTGTATTTGGAGCATGTGTTTTCTGCGCCCTAAATGCCCTTTTGAGGATGAAGGCTACACACTTATTGGACTGAGAACTAATGTAGGCCCCCACAATCTTATGTGTTCACTTGGCCTTCTTTGATCGTCTGTTTCAATCCGTTTTGTTTGCGAGGATAAAAAATGTCACATGAGATTTATATTGTATGAACTACATTGTTGGGTTTTTGTTTGTGATTTTAACGTCAGCATTTTACTGACATGCCATTGGAAATTGACAATGCATTGAGGGGTTTTGGCTTGATAAAGGGGGGGAACTATTGCAAAAGAAACATACAGCATACAATTATTGTGAAATGTTGGCAATTTATCCAAATAAAATAGTTTGTCATTGGAGTACTTTGTAATCGGTTTTCACCTTGTTTGTCATTATGTAGCTGTTTGTGTAATTTAAATAGATACTTCAATCAATTATAAATAATTGTATATATTGCAAACACAGAATTTGAAACAGGCAAAATGGTGCTGACACGGTCAGGGGGAAGAGCAGACTCCCAGTAGGGCTGTATTTTGCTAACATGTGTCTTTACTGTTTGTATCCTATCTGAGTTATTGCTCCTCCTTGATGGCCTGTCCTTACCCAGAAGCTAGGCAGTGACTAATTAAAAGGGACTGAAATGTACAAGCAGCATCGGCATTGCTCTCAAAACCAAAGTAGAACAAATATAAATTCAAATAATTTATTTACTTGCGAGTAGACAGATTATTGCAAAAGAAGAGTGTGAGGCAACATGTCAGTAGCTCAACAGCATTACATTTGATATTATCATATAACCCAATGACTAGAGCATTGTACTAGCCTCGTGAGACCATCCAGATCACACAAGTTCACATTTGATTTCTTTCTGCAGATGGTTTTGCATATTGCCAAATACAAAAGACAATCAGGATAGTCTCACAAGGCTAGTATTGTCCAGCCAGTAACTATATTGTGTTATTTTGAATGAACCGAAATGTAAAAAGGACCAATCTGACACTTGTTAGACAGTGATAGTAGTTGCGGAAATTAACTTCCAACAATCAATAAAAACTGAAACCATAGAACCCACAATAGCAGAAATGTTATAATAGGACTGGCACATAAATCGTATTCTCATGTTTTCCCAGTTGGTCAGCTTCTGATAAGACCGATTCGCCTATTCAGTCAAACATGATTTATTCTACTTCATGATCTCCTTCTCCATAGGTCCTCTATTAGTGTTCTGCAGTGTCTTTAGGTAAGGTGTTTCTGTGCTGCCTTCAAGGTGTCCTGGAGGTCTTTATACTGTGCCAGGGAGCAGGCCTCTTCCAGAGGGGCCCAGCGGTAGTCCTGGTGCTCTTCAGACAGAGTCACGGTCGCCTCTGGGTCTCTCAGCTCAGCGAGCCAGTACAACACTTCCTTGGGCTTCCCCCGCACCTCATAACGGAGCTCCTTTGCAAAGTCTTCAACCACCCGAAGATGCTTGGCCTCCAAGCCTGCCTCCTCCTGGGTCTCCCTCAGGGCTGTGGTGAGGTCATCCTCCCCAGGGTCTACGTGACCTGGCCATATCAGAGATAAGAGACGGTTGGAGTGATAGTTGTTTGGTTGTATGGTTGATAGTGGTATGGTTTGAACATTTCACATAGGCCCGCCTAATATGTTATACCTTTAGGTGGGGTCCAGTGGTGTTCTCCGTAGGAGGTTTGCAAGAGAAGGTACTCAATGTTATTTTGAGGAGGTGTAGACCTGGCTAAGCGACGGAACACTATGAAGCCACATGCTCGCACTGCCGCCATCCTGTTAGAACATAAAAGCTCAAGTCAATATGTCTGTATGCCTGTAGGTGCCAATACTTTATCTGACAATATAATAAGTAAATACTGGATTAATTTATCAAAAAGTTAAGTTAATGACAAGTATGTATTTCGAAGAGTTTTTGACGAGTATAGTATCGTCACGTAGTGTCGTTTAATTAAACGATAGGCACACTAAAAGCATACTCCCAAAGAGACTGATCCAGATCAATGTTACCTCCTCAAAAAGAGCAAACTAAAAAGTCAGATGAATCCAGGCACATGGATTCAGATGACACCAGTATTGTTAACACCGGATAGTGCTTGTCTGAATGACGCAAAGACATATGCTACTTTTATAAAGCATCTCCTTTTATTTGTATAAATTATGTTTATATTATACAAAGGCTTATAACTTACAATGATTTATTTTGATACGGCTGTTTTTACTGCGGTTTAGGTTCTTTGCGTTACTGACCAACGCTTCAGTCAGCTTCCGAATAGTCTCGCAAAGCCAGACCAAACTACAGCAAGTAGAATGCTTCCGAAAGCTGATTGGTTGGAAGAAACTAGGGGGTAACAGAGAAATAATTCCGGCTCGCAAAGCAAACTAAAATATTGGGTCCACTTTTCTCTTCCATAATAATGGTATATGTGATGTAGTAAAGTATAGTATTAATAGCGTTATAGGAATGGTATTGAATAAGGATAAGAAATATGACCATTTATGTGTGTTGATTACCAATTGAAAGCGCATGGAAATTAATTTACGTGATTCATGTGTTAAATCCATAGACTGAATTGAATTGTGGATTATGACGAATCAACAAAAAAAATTTGGACGGTTTGCGAGCCTCTGGCAGAAAGTGATAAGACATTTACGCAGTATAGTCAACGTATACCTGCCTGGGGGTTACAGATAACGATGAACTCAGTGTTTGGCCTCCTTCCCCAAATGCTGTCAGAGCTCTTGTTGGCCTTTGGTGAGGAAACTGCTTTGCTGAGTGCCAAGGTAAAGAAACCAAACTTTTGAAAACAGGAAATAATTGACACAGAAAGGAAATTGTTATTACAGTACTAGGCAAGAAAGTGTCAGTGGAAGAGCATTATTATTCAGTACCATGACTCTTACATTTCTGGAGTAGTTCTTACATAGTATGTTACTCTCTAGTTTAGCTTGAGGCAACTCCAAATGGTGTTCCTGTTGTTCAAAGTTCATTACTCTTTCTGGTACATACCACTTTGGTATGTATGTGTTTATATACATTACAGATATGGTTATGATATGATATGGTTTACAGCATTGAGATATTTTGGGTTTAACATCACTTTATTTTTATCCATAGTTTGCTCTGATTTTGTGATCACTAGAAGCCCAATACTTGTGTTGGAAAAGCGGACAGATATACAGCCGTATCTCCTGGCATCATCTCTGTCACACTATGTTAAGATGATGTAACGAATGGTTTCTCCGCGGTACGCAGAACTTGGGTACTGACCGAGAACTAGGATAAATGTATGCTTCTTAGGTTTTTGGTCGAATACAAATATATTTCATAAAAAATTAGGCTGGGTACGATTATTTGTTATGAACTTATCAACAACGTATAATAATAAAAATGAACAGGGTCTGTCAATAATGCAATATTCTCAATGAGCCTGAGAACAGGCAAACCTTGGATACCTTTAAGAAAGAAAAGTTGTGCTCTAGCAGTGCTTTGAAATAATATAACACATTTATAATCATATATATATATATATATATGTTTGATTGCTGCCTGTTTTTTGGAGAATTGTCTCGTGCCATGGAAGGGAAGAAGGATGCCAGAGGAGAGGCCCACTTCGTGGGGATGAGAGAGGAGTTGATTGAGGCCAAACGCTCCGTCAGAACACTAGCGGGAAGAGATGTGTTGGTCATCTACCACCTGGAAACTTTCTATGCTATGGACTCTTACTGTTATCGTGAGTAACTTTTGGAACCACGTTTGAAAAAGATCAGGCTCATCTGCTTTTAGTTGTAGATGGGGGGGGGAGTGAAGAGAACAGTTATTAATTAATTGTGTGTGTGAGCATTTGTAAGTGTGTGCCAGTGTGGCTGCAATGTGTGCAATAGTATGCTTGCGTGTGTGTGCGTGGCTGCGTGCGTGTGGGGGCTTGTGTGTGCATGTGTTTGTAAGTGTGTGTGTAACTCTTCAAAAATGCTGCCGCTGGGATAGGCGGTGTGTGGGCTTTGAATACCTTGTGTGACTGCTTGCAGTCCTAGTCAATTAATTGTCATCATTCATTCTTATAATTTGTCACTTATAATCCAAAAACCCAAAACCTTATCATGATTTACCGAAACCTAAAATGACCATAACCTTTCCCTGCTTTTTGTGCCTTACAAGCATCCAAAATACCATGGCTTAATATATGATCTTGTTGTTTATCACTGATAACCTCAAAAACCGTGTTATCTATGGCCGGATGTGTCTAACAGTCGTAAGGTGCATTCAGTCAGCAAAATGTTAAGATCCTCAAGAAAGGTTTGCTTACTTTGCAATTCAGTGATTATTGTGTCCCATTTCAAACAGATGAGGCAGGAGCTCTGCAGACTGGTGACATTGAGGTAAGAGTTCCCATAGATTTGTGTACTTGTGTACTTTATAACATTTTTAACTCTTTTTTGCTTTTAATCTATCCAGTGGACATTTTAAGCTAAATCCCCACGATAGGGGGGAGTTAAACTTGTTAATAAAGTAACATTTCTTTGCACGTCCAAGTTAGAAATGCAAAGCCCTCACACAATTCAGTTGCAACATCCCCAGGTAAAATACATTTTGAAAGAGAATTTCCTTAAAGAGGATGTTGTTTATTTGTTAGTTTTCAAAGTTGTAACCTTCTTGCAGGAATTGGGCGGCAAACTGTGCATTATATGTCCAAACCACAAGTACAAGATAACGTTGGCTGAAGGGGAGGGGTTATACAAGGACACCGACCCCATGGAGAAATCCCCTGTTGCCGTGTGGCTCTCTAAAGGCCCGAAGCAGAGAGTCCACTCGATCACCGAGGCCAACGGGGAGGTCTACGTCAAACTGTCAGAAGACCCTCAACGGCTGGATTCAGACTTCTACCAGGGAGAGAGGGGCAAGGTGCATAGGGCCAACGTCGAGGAGGCCAAAGCAGCCAAAGCAGCTAAAGCCTTACAGAAGAAGAAATCCTGATAGTACGGAGGAAGCAATATTTAGGCAATACCGATGTTTCTAATTGGTATCTGTAGACGGCATGACAATGGTTGACATTACTGGCTGGTATTAACTCATTAATATTGCAGGGAAGAAAACAGATTAATCAATTGTCTATGTGCTCCCATGCAGCTATGTTTGTTTTGAAAGTAATCAATAGTGATCATGATGGATAAATAACCAATATCATCAGTAGCTTCTGAGTATCGTATTGGCCAAGACATTCCATATTGGTTCGTCCATACTTGATAGTGATGCTGTGGATCTGGGATTTGATGATATTGGACATTGTGTATTCATTAATAAATGAAGTGAATGTTGACCTGTATCTTTTCCCAGTAAAATGTTCTGTTCTGCTTAAGACATCTGCAGTTGAAAAAGTCTAAGAGTCTCGGGGTGTTGCTAAATGCATGGGATATGGATGCACTGCCGCAGCCAGAGGAATACCAATATCCCTCATGCATAATGCATTTCCCTCACCATAAATAATTATGTCTAGGATGCTCACAATCCACACAGCCCTAGAAGTCTCCTTGTCATTTGATGAAAGTAAAGGAAATTGGGCCATCTTGTAATATAATTGGACTTATCGATGAGCTGGCAAAAAGAAAGCAGAGATTGTGTTCCGGCTCTCCGGCGCCCATGGGCTGCAACAGGCCTGCAGAGGCCCTGTTCACGAGGCAGGTACTGCGCTTTTCTCTGGTATTCTCTGAACACAAACAAACCATTTGACATGTAAAACACTATGCACACACACGCACCAGACCTAGGGCTACGGCTGAACGAGGAACATTGAGAACTAGAACTGCAAGCAGTTATGCAGGGGTCCAAGAAGTGTGCATTTCGCCGGCACAACGCGACAAGAAAAACAAAGTTGACTCGCAGGACAAAACCAACCTGCGAAGGGGTGGGTTAGATCAGCCACCAGATGGACGTTTTGCATGAGGTCAGACGGAGGGGGTCAGCGAGTAGACACAACAGCAGGTGGAGTAATGCAGGACGCTGCTTGCTCCTGTGTTCATGTATTCCCATTATGGCCTCAGCATGTAAGGTAGCGCCGCACAAACAGCTGTTGACGGGCCGTTTGGCCCCGGATGACTGTGTGCGTCGTTCATAATTCATGGCCGTAAAGGGCCGGGCGGGACTCTGAACAGACATTTAAAGCACAACTCCACATGCCTTCAAATCATAGCTGGTCTGCAAGCCAAGTAGGTACACTGACCTTTCAAGACATAATTGAATACAGGCCTATAAATTACCTCATGGGACATCAAGCACAACTATTGTTTGACCCCAGATACTAAATTATCCACATATTCAAACTGGTTCTGCACTTCTCTGTAATTACTTTGCAGTAGCGAACTGAATTGTCTGAACTGGCCTGAATTATTGTGTGAAGGCATGGCATCTGAAGTCTCCTTTGCCATTGTCAGGCAGTCTTATTTTACAACAAGCAGTCAGTCCAGTCCCTTTAATTCGGAGCCAACAAACAATGACAAGGAGTTTACAGCAATTGGCTACATTTGTATGGAGCAGTAAAATAGCTGGATTTATTCGATGTCGAGTCGCTCCAAAGGGGTAGCTTACAATAACGTAGTTTTTTCCCGATGGCACTGGTGTTTGCGTGCGTGCGTGCGTGCGTGCGTGCGTGTGTGCGTGCGTGTGTGCGTGCGTGTGTGCGTGCGTGTGTGCGTGTGTGTGTGTGTGTGTGTGTGCTTGTGTGTGTATGTGCTGAGTCAGGCGCGAGCCCTCTCTTAGGGTGCTCTGCTCTCTGCTCTGTCTGTCTCTCAGTCCCATTTCTCCCTCGCTGCCTCGCTCTCCGAGCCTGATTATTTATTACTTATTACACTTTGCCAGAAATACTTACAGGGGGAGGGGGGGGGGCTTCATTCTTCTACGGAATAACCCTTGGCATGGACTGGGACATCGAGGTGCAAGGATATTTGGTTCAGCGTCGTTTTCTGTTTTCTTAAAGCGAATGACAACTTGTTTCTGTGTAGCATAGTGACCGCCTGATGTTATTAACCGGCTGAAACGAAGCGCGGTGGACAGCAGACTCGCCAGGCGGCGGTCCGGTGCGCATCTGCGGTCAGGACATATTTTTTGGGGGGCTTTCTTCTCCAAAAGGTTCGCTTTAATGATTCGAAAGAGAGGCACACATGCGAGTGAGCTGCGAAACTCTCCGGCCGTGATTCAACGAGCACATGCCACAGATGAGAGGGATTAAGAAAGCAAGCGGAACCGCGACTCATTGCGGAAAAGCCTTTGACTGCAGACTCATGTGAAAACGCACCGTGGAGAACGTGCTCCGCGGCGTAGAGCCGAGAGAAAACCCCACAATGTAAGTTGCTTTAAGATAATGGATGGATAATCTCATTCAGATGTATCTTCATACACGCGGTTTTCCCCAGAATATATTAATATAATAATACAATAACAATGCAATAATCATGCAATAATACTAATTATTATAATTGCAAAATGTATGTTTTATTCATTATCATATTACTTATTATAATTTGTGTTCTAATTATCAATTATAATCAAATGCGGTGAAGTGTAACCAAAATGGCAAAAAACACATACGGTTAAGCCTATCCTATGTTACAGTTCTTTCATTCTTCACATCACTGCTAGTTATTTCTCAATGATTTGATGCGCTGTCCGCGTGATACACATTAACATTAAGGGAGGACAGAGAGCGGCTTGGCATCCGATTTATAAATCAGTTGTGTGCATCCCAGCGCCATCCACACGCACGCCAAACCTCTCGACCGGCTTCAGTGCTTCGGATGGATCATTGTTTTGCCTGTGTTGTACATTCATTCATCCCCCCCCCCCATGGTTATGTCTGGCCGCTGGTGTGCTGTTTCAGGTCCATTCATATCGTGGCCCTCGGCAGCGAATGCCCTGGGGTTGTGGGCCCCGGGGAGGAGGGACCCATGGGTCAGGGCCAGCTGCAAGGGGGGCTGCTGTGGAGCTACCTGGGCCAGGGCGCAGTGGTGGGACCCCACGACCTGGAGAACAGCCTGCACCACCCGGCCTTCATGGAGTACACCTCGCAGGTCTTTGGGGATGTGAGCGTGGTGGTGCGGGACTGCCCCAGCTGGGTAAGAGGCGGCTGCCTGGGTCCGGACGGACGTGTTGCTCAGGTGGATGGATGGATGGATAAAGGGATAGATGGATGGATCAGACGATCAGACAATCAGACAGACTAGATAGACACGACTTTTCAATCCAATCCTTTTCCCTGACAGGCCAATCATTTGTCCTTTATGAAATCATTCACTCCTGGGCTCCTCTATTATCTCTGTCTCTCTCTCTTTCTCCGGGCAATCGTATCTGGATTCCAGCCATTAATCTGAGATCACGCGGCAGGTTTTATTTTCTTATTTGATTCGGTGTGATGGAGGAAGGTCAGGACAGGCCAAGACGGCGGAGCATGCAATGAAAGCAGGCAGGGTATTTTAGTCTGTGCTGGGAGCGTGAGTCAGGGAGCTGCTGGTTTTTGTTTTTTGTTTTCCACTTCTGAGTCTGCAACCGTGGCTCAAAGGATGTTCAAAAACTCAAGGCTGCTGCCGTTGCTGGGATGCAGACTCTCATCTGCACGACAACGCTCTCTTTCTTTAGTGAATGATCGTCATTCCAGCAGGAATCAGGGCACGCACATGACCTCAACTCACAAACAGTGGTTAATGATAAATCGTATGTGTGAAATAAACGAAAAACTGTTGATCCTTTTAAACCAATCCTTTGTGACCCCCCCCTTCGTTCCATTGTTGACATGATGGTGACTGAAGTGCCTCCGTCCATTCGTTTTTATCATGGCAAATATATAATTGCTAAACTGTTCCAAAACACGATTCTGTTCAAAGCTTGCAACGGTTTGCCCGTAATCTTGCTTTCAGCAGGAAAATTAATTCTGATATTATGTAATGCAACTATATCCCGGAACGAGGGGAAATAGGGAGACATATAGGCAGATACATAAGGGGGGAGAATTGAGTTCATAGTCGTATGGCGTAGATTAATGCTGTGTTTTTTTCTGTTACGCTAAACTGCTCTTAAACTCCATCTAATCTTTCCATGCTACGCCCCCCCCCCCCCCCCCCCCCCCCCCACCACCTACTACATCACCTCCACCAGGATCTGCTGGATAGTGATTGGGCGAGCGTGCGGAGTGTGCTTGAGCAGGCGGACATTCTGGTCATTAAGTACTCTGTAAACGACAAGCTGGCCTTCCAGCAGGTGAGGAATGGCTACGCGCCCAGACTCCGCCCCCTCCTGAGGCACTGGGGTGTGCCGGTCATCCTGGTCGCCGTGGGAGCACGTCTGCACGGTGAGCGCAACGATATTGCATCGATTTCAGGGCTCCAGGGAGCTGAGGGAAGAACGACCACACGTTAGCCCTAGGCAGCATCCCTCTCTATCTCTCTCTCTTTCACTCTCCCTTTCTCCCTTTCTCTCTTTTGCTCTCTCTCTCTCTCTCTCTCTCTCTCTCTCTCTCTCTCTCTCTCTCTCTCTCTCTCTCTCTCTCTCTCTCTCTCTCTCTCTCTCTCTCTCTCTCTCTTCCTTTATGGATTACATTGTTCTAGTCATGTTAACTGTATATCAGCAGATGCCCTTGTATAATTACAAGGTTCAGAAAAAGCCAACAATGTATGAGTGTATGAGTCCCACAAGCGCTTGCTTGGCATTAAGGGATGGATGTCTGGGACCAGATTCGATCTACCTGCGTTGTTAATGAGCTGCCTGCCTTTGTTTTCGTTCTAATCTTTGAACAAGCAGTCCCTTTGTCACCAGTGTCATTGGTACAATCAGGATTGGATTTCGGGGTTGCTACAATCTGCTGTCTCAACCTGGCAGGGATTTTATTATAGTCACGCCTCAATGCTGTACGAGGCGTTTGTCCTTTAGCTTGTCCTCAACATAATGATAATGATCTACTGACAATTTGATCGCTGGTCATCCTGCCGGTTCTAATGCATATTTGTGGGGATAACAAGCCGGTGCAAGGCATCACCTTCATCTATTTATGAGGATATTACAAGCCCCGCACACACAGCCATTCACAAACACATAGGCACACAATCACAGACAGACCGAGAGTTCAATAAACACCAAAGTGCAGGTTTATGAGTAACGGGCCCGCCTCCTGTGGCCATGCTGTTCAACGTCAGCTCTACTTAACCTGACAAACGTCTATCCGGCTGCCGCGGGCACCAAACAACACAGACCCCTTTATGAACCCCGTGAGCAAGCAAACCCAGTGGCAATGTATTTTAATCTTTCCTGCAAGAGATAGAGATCTGCAAGGGCAGGCTGAGCTGATCACCCTGCTGCACGGGGAGAAATGTTTTGGTGTGAGAGAGAGAGGGCGGAGGGAACGGACATTGGCGAGGTGAGGTGAGGGACGCAGGCCGTCTCTATTGTGTTTCTGCCGGCTATGAGCTTTTCCAAGTGATTCCCCCTGTGATGAGCGTTGAGACCGACGGATGATCGTCGACCATTTCCTGCTGACGGATTTAGAGCACCCAGGGGCGCCAGTGGAGCAGAGGATGCTCTATAACGTAGCGCTAATGTGGCCATTAAAGCTCACACGCACGCGCATACCCTCACATGTCGCGCAATGCACAGAGTCATGATGTCAGAGCGATGCCCAGTCACAGTCTATCAGTCTTGGACAATTTATTCCAGGTTTCTCCCTCCCCGCCTCTTCTTTTTACACACACATAAACGCACACACAAACACTCATACATACACCTCCCCCAAACAGACACAAACACACACACACACACACACACACATAAATGTACACACACACATTCAGTCTACCAATGCTGGCCGATTTTTAAGACGCAAAAAATCTTCCAAAGCCTGATCACTGAGCTGTATGTGTGGCTCTTTCTTTCTCTATTCTCTCTCTCTCTCTCTCTCTCTCTCTCTCTCTCTCTCTCTCTCTCTCTCTCTCTCTCTCTCTCTCTCTCTCTCTCTCTCTCTCTAGCTCCCTCACTCGGCTCCTGCCATCCTCAGGCTGCCTCTTCCTTTGTACAATCTCTCCATAGCGGAATTCTCCTCGAGCTTAATCGCTCTAATTTTCCCCTTGCGTTGTCAGCCCGGGATGTACCGTGCATACGAAACCTCTCAATGAACGCACGCTATGGCACATACAGTGCTAATGTGCAGAGCCAGATTAATCAAGCTTTTTGCTGAATCTGAGGGTGAATCTTCGCCTTGCCATTATCGTCATTGTCTTACCCTAACCCATGTCAAACAGGTTATCGGAATTAATGACCCATACCGGAGATAGCGAATGGGTATTGTTTCAACTTCAGTCAGGTCCCATTTGGGAATGTTTAACCGCCTTCATCGCTGAAGGCTTTTTTCATTGTTTTGGTTTTGGTGTACACGATAAGGACCTTGTTGCACACAATAGGAGATTTGATCTCAGGTTATCAGCATCATCCTCAGCAACAATGACAGGAGCTCTCTACCCCTCATGACGATCTTTGTCCTGGTCTAGTTCATGGGGTTTAAGCATTACCAACGCAAGACTCTTGCCTGCTTAAACCAGGGCCAGCCTTACTTAAAAAAGTGGTTCCTTGATGCAACTTGATGAAATGCTTTGAAACAGAATAGTATTCCGGCCCCCCTCGTCTTTGAACGAGCTAGAACACAAGATGAGGCTGAGGCAGCTGTCCCACTGACAGAATAATAAGTCAATGGTCGAAGCTGGGACTGAAACGGATGCAGATCAATGCAACGGTCTGGCCTCGTACGTTTGGCTCCTTCTTCTCTGCCCGACTCAATGATTCCCTGTTGTATGTTGTTTAGTGCATTTTATTGTCTGCTGCGGCTGTCTTGGCCGGGGTTTATCTTCTAAAAGAGTTGTTGAATCTCAATGAGAACAACCTGGTTAAATAAAAGGTAAAACTGAGAGAACATATGAAAAGTACCCCTTATACATGTGTAACCCTCTTCTCCTCCTCTTCCTCCTTCTTGTCCTCCTCCCTCTCCTCCTCCTCCTCCTCTTCCTTCCTGTGGCCCCCAGACGAGGGCCCCCCCTGTACTTGTCCCCTGTGTGCCTCCGACTGGAGCAGCTGTGTGCCCCACAGCGAGGGCCTCCAGTTGTCCCGGGACCTGGGGGCCACCTACCTGGAGTTGCCCTCACTCAACCACGTCTTTGTGGGACGCTACTTTGGCAGTGTGGTGGGTGCTGCTCTTATTCTGGGCCTCCTTGTGATGCCCAAACACACTGGACGATCTCCCATTTTATGTCAGCATTATGACCTAGTGAAAATATCAAAGGGGACATATTATACTACCAGGTGTGGTTGTGATAAATAAGATAGATGAGCAACGTTTACTAAAGTCCACTGGTTAGGCTGGTAGCACACATCTAGGCGGACACGCCCACTTGTGATGTCAGAAGAGGCAGATTTTCAAAACAGCTTGTAATGGCTAATCACACTCACATCTGGTGGTATAATATGTTACCTTTAAGTGATTAAGGTGCAAATTATTGATAACGAGGCTGAAGCTCCAGACCTGGGTAACCAGATGAAGGTAGATCTGATTAAAATGTAAGCTATCAGATTGTGAACATGTGAATCATTTCAATAGGTAGGAATTGCTCTTCTTTAAATGCTACAGTTCCTGAGCCTGGCGTAATACACAGGACACGTAATTATTGTTTATTCCCGCAGAAACTTTGCACTGGTGACTCGTGCTCAATGGTCGTCAGCATTAAATAAACAAAGAGGCATCGATATTTACATAACAATAGTAAATAACTTTGAACACTAACGGCAAAGCGTGTTGGTTGCTCCTCAAACTAACCAAGTCTGTATTCTCCTATGTTTGATTCGTCCCCAGCTGGAGTTCTTCATGATCCAGTGTCTGAAGCAGAAAGCCAAAGAGAGACCAGATAAGAGGCGTGTCAATAAAGTGAATGAACCACAGCCTCCTCACTTGGAACAACCAGGTCAGAGGTCAATATGGTGCTCCCTCTACTCTGAGATACAGCTCTACACACAATGTTTCTATGCTTGCGCATTAAGACATAATAGTCTCCCACAGGACGTATTTCTGAGGGTATTATTATTTGTTGAGTTTGAAGAGCTATGAAATGAGTGATGAAACGTGTGAAATATATGAACTTTGCTGAACTTGATCATTTCATTTGGAACGGCAAAGCAACTGCAAAATATACCGGTATACCTCCTAGGTCTAAATTATAAATCTTTCTCTGATGTCATCTCTGATGATAAAATGATAACTATAAAACGATGAAACTATAAAAGGATAAACCTTTATGAGGCAGGGGAGTGCTTTTGCTGAGACTGGCTATTTCTCGCCTGCTCGTTTCCTCTCTACATGCACACTGTTAGACCCATTCACCCCATGACGCCACCCACCATTTTGACATTTTCCCAGCCAGTCTAAAATCGCCAAGAGTAACTGCCCGCTTCGCTCTCAGTGATTTGCTCAAGGGCATATCCCTGCCATTTCTGGCAGAGGGAAGGAGGGGGAGGGGAGCGAGGAGAGGCGGAGGCGTCTAGCGCACGTCTCTCTCGTTCAAATTGTTGTTCCTCAAACAAATGGTTATTTGAATTACGGTTTGACCTTCCCCTCGCGCTGGTCTCTAATCCGCTCCCCAGCCGCCGTACCCTCTGCCCGCGCCGTCGAAGGAGAGCCCCCATGGGTTCCCTGTTCCTAAATCACAAAATAGGTTAATCTGTTTGCGTTCTCGAGGTGCTGTAATATCGATCCGTCCACTGAGTCTATCTCAGCCCGGCGCCGTGACCCTGAACATCACAGAGGGCAGTGCCCTGGCAGCAACGGCTTCCTCGTCTCCATTTGTAGGTTTCACTCCATTGTAGGTTTGTATGAGATCCGGTGCTCCGGAGCCAGCCCTGAATATATATGGCAATGGTTCAGCGACACGCTTTAGGGACCGTTAAAAAGGAGATGAGGTCTGCTGCGGGGCTATTATTTACATGGCCATTACCTGTAAGACCTCCTCACTCCGGGCCCGCCGAAGCACCTCGCTTCATGCATCATTATGTACTTAACTCCTTGTCTTTGTCTCACACCTCTATATATCTTTATCCGGCTCATCCCTCCACCTCTGGTTTTCCAAGGGTTGTCGTCCCCTTCTCCTCTCACATCCACAGCCCCCGTTCGGTTCCTCCTTGTTGGCTAGACATCACAGTATTCCTTGTTCCACAACTCATTATTCTCACGCCGTTTATGTCTCCGCATCCATCCGTCCTCTCCTCCCTCTTAACGGTCACCAGTGGAGGGGATGATGTGTTGTGCCATTGATTGTTCCAGAACGATGCTCCATCTCTCTTAACCTCCCCTCTCGCCCGCCCACTCCCTCTCTCTGCTCCTTCCCTTTTTGTACCCCGACGCCTTCGTTCCGACGTCCCCCCCCCCGCACCTCCCTCCTGCGGTGCAGCCCGCCTCCCTCCGATCCGGGTGGAGGAGTCCAGCTTCTCCCAGGACATGCAGTGGCTGCTGGAGCGCGGCGTGCAGTTCGCTGACGTGGCCTTCTTCGCCGGGGATTCTGGGAAGGAGCTGGGCTGGGCGCATGCGGCGGTACTGTGCGCCGTGAGCCCCTACTTCAGACAGCTGCTTCTGGGACCCAAGTCCAGGTCGGGGCCGCTGTTTGAAAAGCCTTCAGTCGTGAATCATAGCGCTATAGCCGACCCCCCCCCCCTGTCTGAAGGGTGATGAAGCGAAAAAGTTTTATTGAATTGTATAAAGACCACTTAGGGTGACTTTGGTGTCTGGCACTTCTAGGGAACGACCCCAGTCGAGGTGTATTTGTCGAGAGCGAGACGGTGGCCCCCACTCTCTGCTTTCAACGTGGGACGGCGGGATTATTGACGATATGCCGCGGCCAGACGGGCACACGGTGGGACGCCTCTCTCGCCTGGTGGTAAAGGACCCTCTGCTGTGCCTGTGCCTGTGGGAGACCCTCATGTTCCTTTACAGAGGTGAGGCACACACACACAGCCCACTTAGAAACCCACTGAAGGCTAGAGGTTCAACTGAGGCTTCGCTGAAACAAGAATACATATTGCCAAGAAATCAATAGTCAACAGAAGTGGAGGCCTATGACTCAAGCCTTTACTCAACATTGCATATGACAGCAGCACAGAGAGCATAAAGAGGCGACAGTAAATCAGGCATTTATACTGTGTGAGTACAATCGTAGCATATGGGCGATGTGGGCCACTTACACGTCTAAACAGCCAGAACCAGCCGGCCCCATTAACCTGCACGCTCTCTCCACTACCTGCCTCCTAAGTAAATTGGCCCTGCCATCAGTCTCTGTATTACTCTACAGTTTGTCTCAGAAATCAGAGTAATTCATAATCTAAAGTCCAGATGAAATATGGGGGAACAGGGCATTTTCCTTTCTTTCGCTTTGTATTTGTTTCGACTAACCATGTTGCTGGAGGCTGCCAAACCAAACTCGGCCAGCACTAATAAACAGTATGTGTGTCTGTAAAGGGGTTCAAGTCAACACTGTGTGGATTGGCCGATAGAGCATTACACTCCCCTTCAGCCACTCACATGAAGGAGTTTCTCTCCGGTAGAATATCTCCAACGAAACAGAAAACAAGGCCTAACTCCGCCCCTTCCAGTTCCTGATTCCCGACCCAGGCTCTGTGCTGCCTCCTCCAGAAGTTCCGCTATCAGATAGTAGGACTGCTTGAGTGAGATGACTCTAGTACACATGATAGCACTCAACACGTCTGCACGGTTTTGACGTAGTTTGCTGGAGTCACCGCCTAACTGATCACCTAGAAGCGTGTATCTTTCCCAAATTGTATGTCATTAAAATTACAAGGCTTGCAAGCTACAATCCTAAAGGCATAAGGGGAGGCAGCAATTTCCCCCTAATTGTGATGGTTCTTGCTGTTGCTATTACTAATGTAAGAGTCTACTAATGTGAGAGTCTTCGGTTTGTGCATAGTAGCTTTTGAGGCAGCAATTTTTCTTTTTCTTTAGGTGATGAATTCGTTTTTTATGTAGCTTGAGTTATTGCGCGATATAAGTGATATATGGTGTAAGGTAGGCAATGTGAGAGACAGGGAAGGAGGAGAGGAATTTCGAGGTGATGTGTGGCAACAGTCCCAGGTTGGATTCCCGCCCAGGGGGAAATAAAAGTTGCATGAGGCAGGTCATAAACCCCAGTGTGTGTAAGGTGTGAAAGGTTTGCTTGTTGTTTGTCCCCAAGGCTAGCATGTACAGCATTGAAGTCTTAGTTTCAGAGTGTGGAAATGCCAGCTGCTCTTTTTTTTTTTTTACTGTTCAGGAAGTCTGTGCATGTCCTGGCTTTTTAAATACCGGGCGCCTGCAATAGTGTTGTGTCTGTACGATGCCACATAACCTCTTGACTGTTTAACGCCCGGTTGTCAGGTGCTTGGTTCAACAAGGGATTGCAAATATTAATCGTTTTGTCACACTGTCATCTTTAATGCGTCTACAGTATCGCTGCTTTTGCAGTATTCCTGGATTGAGTTCCTACCCCAGGGCGGCATGTGGATTGGTTCAGATTTAATCCTTTTAAGAAACTAGCTTGTGGGAGCGGAAATGGATTATCCATCATGAGCTAGTTTTGAAGTAAACATTTGTAAAAGTAATAAATTACCATTTTGTTAATGGTGTTAAAATTGACTTTATGCTTGGCCTTTGCGATTTTTTTATGCACGGACACGGCCCATGAAACAGAATCATTTTATATTTTATCTCTGACAAAGTGCTTTAGTCTCTGAATAGCCTCAATTCATCACCGTAGAAACGGTTGTTCTGAGCTACATCTGCAATGACACATCCAGCGGGATAGAAGAGAGACGCTTAGATCTCATGCGTCAGAAGAAGCTCGGTGTGATTTAAATATCACAACTAATGTTTCCCGTGGAACGCAGTCTACTTCCTTTGGTGACATGTCCTCTGGTTTATTCTGCATAAGAGGCACAACATGAATATGAATGTGCCGCAACTCACAATAGCATTC
>NC_044060.1:12217908-12265408 GCF_902167405.1 Gadus morhua
TGTGTGTGTGTGTGTGTGTGTGTGTGTGTGTGTGTGTGTGTGGGGCCGTGTATGGTTGTGTGTGTGTGTGGCCGTGTGTGTGTGTGTGTGTGTGTGTGTGGGGGGCCGTGTATGGTTGTGTGTGGCCGTGTGTGTGTGTGTGTGTGTGTGTGTGTGTGTGTGTGTGTGTGTGTGTGGCCGTGTGGCCGTGTGTGTGTGTGGCCGTGTGTGTGTGTGTGTGTGTGTGTGTGTGTGTGTGTGTGTGTGTGTGTGTGTGTGTGTGTGGCCGTGTGTGTGTGTGTGGCCGTGTGTGTGTGTGTGGCCATGTGTGTGTGTGTGTGTGTGTGTGTGTGTGTGTAGGCCTCCAGGGAGACCCCCAGTGCGCGGGCGGCAGTCCTTGGCCCCCAGACCCTCGTCAGTCTCTTTAATTCTCCCCTCTACTCTGACGTCATCTTCATGGTGCAAGGCAAGTCCTCCCTGACACACACACACACACACAGGCACACAAACAGGCACACACACACACGCACACACACACACACAGTCGTAAACCCGCAAACAGACACCCACACACAAGTGAATACACATATTAATTTAATGCACATGACTCTGACAGTGAAGAAAGGTCACATTAATAATCCTTGACTTAAGGATTATGAATATCGCATTTATTTGTTTTTTACCTCAAGAAAACACCTCAATAATATTGTTCACTGTGTCCCATTGCGGCATGATGTTGTTGATGACCAAAACAGCTAGGTTTCTCCTGTTTCCCCATAGCCACAATTTATTCCTCCTGCTCATCTGTATTGCTAGAATAGTTCCTGTACTGCGAGAAGCCGTCCCATAAATGCTTCACTCCTCCGGCGTCCTCCGCCTCAGAGAGATGGAAGTTAGGGCGCCGCTCTCCCGGCTTTGGTCAGCACAATCCATCCTTGGGATTAAATTGGCCATCATATTCTTCACTGAAACTGTATCAAGCAGCAGTGAGAGATGGTAGAGGCAGCAGGCAATGCCCCAAGCATTCACTTAGCCTTCTTCTACACTAAAATCCCCCTCAGATCTGGTGGGCATCTCTATGCTGTTCACGAGGCAGACAGCAGATTTGGGAAGTTAGGCGGAATAGTGCGAGCTCTGTCCGTTCAGTAACCTTAATAGAACATCACCACAAACGCATGACGTGCTGGTATGTACACATACCTCAGTATCAACCTCTACCCTTTAAAGACCCTCCAGACAACATACAACAGATAAACTCTCGGTTTTTTACTAGAGTACTACTGTGTATACGAAACAGTTGTTGCATCCATAAAACTAGAATGTATATTTAGGTTTTTTTCAAAATTACCCTCACAGCGCTTGTTATATAATGAAAGTATCTAATATGTTATCACTGTTGGTTAATGTGGTACACTTGGGCAGTGGTAGGCACACACAAAAACATAGAACACATACATTCTATTCCCCCCGTCTTGATGTATTCTTTACTTACTCATCAGATAACTGATTCTAATTTATGTGAATTCCAAGTAGTAAGAGTTCAAATTTGCTTTGAGTCGGGAAGACCTTAGCCCCCAGTTTGAAATTTGACCCTGACCCCTGACCCTCAATTACAGTTGATTCAATGAATCACAGTAATTATGTTGCTAAATTACCTTTTGGTGGAAAAATGTCGCCACAGGCGTCGTTTTATTTTCTATTTTCGAGGATGTTTGAATCTGTAAGGCACTGATGTTTTAAAATATAGCCTATGTTCACGTATGCTATTCCCTTTCTATCTGTTATCTGTGCTATCTGTCTTATGACTGAACTAAAACTATCTATTTTTTGCTTTGTGGTTGGCATGTGTGTCTCTGTTTGTGTGTGTGTGTGTGTGTGTGTGTGTGTGTGTGTGTGTGTGTGTGTGTGTGTGTGTGTGTGTGTGTGTGTGTGTGTGTGTGTGTCTGATTGTGTGTGTGTGTGTGTGTGTGTGTGTGTGTGTGTGTGTGTGTGTGTGTGTGTGTGTGTGTGTGTGTGTGTGTGTGTGTGTGCACGCGTGTGTGTGTGTGTGTGCGCGTGTGTGTTTTCTCTAGGGAGTGTGTTGCCAGCCCACAGAGCGGTACTGGTGGCGCGCTGTGATGTCATGGCGGCCATGTTTAGTGGAAAGTACGCAGAGGCTCGGAGCCGAGTGGTGCCGATCCACGGAGTCTCCTCAGACACCTTCCTCTCCTTCCTGGAGTACCTCTACACTGACACCTGCTGTCCTGGTGAGTGTACTGCGTGACGATTCAAAACGCCCCAATAACACATGAACACCATCATTGCTGCTGCTGCTGCTTCGAGAAGCAAGGGAAGTATTGAATCTCATGCAAACGCTTGAAAAGCCATGTTCTAAAGGGTTATGAAGGGTGTCTCTTTCTTGTTGATCTATGGAGGTGGTTTCCAACTTTTGAGTTGAGGTGTACCACCAAAATGTCATGAAGACCTTACACAGACCACCTCGTATGCAAACGGTAAAATATAGACCAGAAGTAACATATGCAGTGGCTTAGCAAGGAATGCCAGCACCCCCATTATACAAAATTATTACTTCAAAAGGCCATGGCCAGAGGGCAACAGCGGGAAGAAAAAGCATAAGCAGCATAACGCAGCAGTTTATGCTGTAATGTTTTTCATTGAGGCTTCGTGTTCATTTGTGTTAACCTCAATAAATCCAATTTAACACAAAACCTCAAAAGAAAACATTTCAAGCTACAATATTTATGAAATAATAGCAAGCCTTTGTTAATAATTGAATATATACATTTTCTAAGATAATTTTTCAGAAAATACAATATTTACCTAACAATATTTAATATACAGTATGTCCGACCTGCAGTTCCGTCTAATAGCTATATCTACCTAGCTAAATCTATGGCATGTATTTTGCAGTGTCGGCTGATCTTGGGGCTCTGAGATGTGAGCAAAGCTGTGTTTTTCCTTAATACTTACATCACACTGTCGTCATCAGCCTGCATACAGTATTTTTAGCCATTATATTTTCTTTATTTTACCTTTGAGAGGGCATGAAACCCACAATTGAGGTCTTGTGAATATTAAACACACAATAGCGACCAAATTGCCTAACGGTCCTTCTGAAACAAGATGACAGGGCCTTATGAAACCAAGTTTTTTTTCACAGGCTGCCAATGCGTCTCCCTGGGGTACTGCAGAGAACAGTAGTGAGCTCAAATTAAACCACATATACCATTCCCCAAATTGAACCATGCATTTTCGGGAACATCACCGCCCTTAGGTTTATTCACTAGCCTCACAGAGCCAGACGTTCCATATGGAGACTCTGGGACAATGCGTTGATTAACTGTGTCAAGAACCACCTACTTGTCAGGAAGAGGTCTTGATTGACGTGCAATTATGACCAACCGTGGACCATACAACCGGGACTTTAATGGGATTGAAGTAAAGATAAAATAAAGATAAGATGTGTCAAGTGGGGCTATGTCTACATTTCTGGGAATGACAATCCCGACAGCCCATGAAGATCATGTCTATAATTTCTTGTAGATGCTTCCTGATTTTGCCTGCTCTGTGTATCAGATGATCAGGGCGGGACCCATGGTGACCTTGGGCAAGTGAACGGTGGAGGCTGAGATTAGCATGAGGAGATATGTTGTCCAGTTACATTCCCAGATGTGTCCTTAGAAAGAGCCATCACCAGCTTTTACACATGCAGTGTGCATAAGTGTGCTCAATAAAAGCACTGCTCACTGCTAATATTAAAGTCCCTTAAGCGTGTTTTGCAGGTGGTCAAACTGGGTGTGGGTAATTTACATAAAGTCAAAACAAGGCGAAATCACCGCCAATGTATGTATTTTAGTCTCTCTCAGAAATATTTCTCAAGCATACCTCTTCATAGAAGATTTGATATAAGTGTGTCACACATATCGTTGTTTTACTTTTTTAAGTCCATTATGTATATTATATTAAAAAGTAAGTTAGGACGGAGCCTCTTACACCTCCACGGGTTTAGGATGAATCAATCATAACCCCAAACCTAAAATAAACAATCGTGTTTGTATGTCTTCCCACACCCAAATAGTGGTGCTGGTGAGCGATATTCAACAAACTCCCTTTTGGTGCATGCAAAGGACAAAACAGGCTTTCACTTGCCCACATGTCTCTCAGTAGAACGTGGAAATAGAAAAAGAGAGCTGCCAAAGAGAGAGGGAGGCGATGCCGCTGTGCTGTTGCGTTTTTTTTTGCTCAAAGTCAAGGCAAGGTTACATCTCCAGAAGCAGCCAAACAAAAGCCACAGGCGTCAGAATCCCCACTGGAGCAGCGCAGTGGGTGCTTATGGTCGGCTTCAGCAGGGCAGCCCTACGAACAAGCAGTCTCTTTCATTTACACTGGGCTGGCAGCAGGGATTCAACCCCGTCATTTGGCCGGGGGCGGAATCAGTGGAGAGTTGGCATAGTGTGCATATTGCCCACAGGCGGGCTTGACTGACAGCTGTGATGACCAATTGTGTTTTCTAGAAGGACAGCAAGCGCAAAAATTCACTGTTTATTCTTGGCGACATTGTCAGGAAGCCTAACAAACTGAAAGCCAAAACAAAAGAACCATACTGGAAGAATACTGGCCACAGTTAATTACTCTCAATATATAGCAATTAAAGGTTTTGATGTGTTTGTGAAAGCCTACACTCTATCAGACTGTGCTTTGTTTGTGCGTGCATGCGTGTGTGTGTGTGCGTGCGTGCGCGTTTCTATGTCTAGCCAGTGTGCTGCAGGCCATGGCCGTGCTCGTCTGTGCCGAGATGTACCAAGTGAAGCGCCTGCAGCATCTGTGTGAGGTGTGCGTGTGTGCCTACCTTCAGAGCATGCCCAGCAGGGAGCTGGCATCCACCGGTATCAGTGTGATCCGGCTACTCCGCCGTGCAAAGGTCAGTGCGTGTGTGTGTGTGTCTGAGATAAGAGAAATTCACTTGGTGTGACGGGAGCATATGCTGTACTGATCCATGTAGGACTCTAACGTCTTATGTGCCGCCCAGTGTCACAACGCCGAGCAGCTCTATGTATGGCTGCTCCACTTCATCGCCAACAACTACCTGATCTTCAGCCACAAAGCAGACTTCCTGGAGCTCTCGGGTCAGTGTCTGTTTGTATCCCCCCCCCCCCCTCCCCATTCTCTCACCTTTCACCTCCATGGCATACAAGCCCTTTTTTTAGATCACACCATGCTTCCAGGATTCACCCCAGGAAATGGCCTAGCTCCAACACACTCTCACATGTCAGTGAAAAGTAGAAGGTCAGATTAGTCTTGAATATTACGACAGCATTAATAGGCTGAGGCTGAACTGGGCTGTGGCGTTTACTGGGAGTGCTCCGTTGCTCCTTCACACACTGGCCCATGGTTCCTTATAACTAAGTGGTCTGTTACAGAGGGGTTGTTATCGCCCTCTTTCCTTTTTTATTCCTTCTGGCATTAGTATGTATGCATCAGCCAAAGCATGTTATAAAACGGGGAGATAAGAATGTGAATCATTTCAGTGACGCACAGGATTTGTGATGGAAAGCGTTTATTGTCATCTTTAGTCACACACAGGGAACTTGTTTAGGATCCATTGGACGGTCGTTAAAGGCACGAGTAAAGAAAAGGATTCAGCTGGACAACCAAATGAGAAAGAAGAATAATTCATTCGTAGTTTGTAAAAAAAGAAGACTTCATCAAGCGTGACACAGACACTGTTGCCGTGTAGACAGTTATACAAGGCGAGACAGCGTAGGTTTGTGTGCTCAGCGATTAATAGACATTAAGCATTAGTGTCGAGGGCTGCCATGTCCGTGTTCATCAATGCCCGTGCATGTGTGCGTGTCCCCATGTGCGTGTTTCTATACGTCTTCGTTTGTGTCATCATGCATGTGCTTGCGTGTGTTGGTTGTGTGCGTGTGTGCGTTCCAGAAGAGGAGAGGGACCATGTGGAGAGGTTGCGTTGGCCGTCCCGGGGATACCTGCAGGAGCTCAGCGAGTACCAGCAGAGGAGACGCAAGCTACGCAAGTCCCGCTGCACGGTCATGTGACGGCCCCCTCCGACACACACACACCCTGTGGAATACACGGGAAGGGGGAGGGGCAGGGTGGAGGGGGGGGGGGGGGGGGCACCAAACATGAGAACATATCAAGAACATTGGTTTGGGAGAGAAGACGGCAGGGATAGCAATATTATGGGCTGCGGTACTGGTTGCTTGGGGATTTCTGCTGGACGGCGGCCGGAGTGCGGCGAAGCAGAGATACGCTGGGGGGGGGGGGGGGGATGACAACACAACAACACCAGCGCAGTGGAGCAGAGTGCAAAGGTCGCCGTGGCCCCAAGCAGCCAATGGAACGGCGTCCACCCGATGAGACCCGTGCTCCGTCGCCCGCGGAAAAGCCTGAGTGTCCAGCCTGGTCCAGTGACTCATCCACCAACAGCCATTCAAAATGTATATTGCATCTGACTGGCTGACTGAGTGTAAATAGGTACCCATCTATCACATGAAAATGAAATACAAACCGAGAGTAGATATTTACAACCAATACTGACATACCAGGTGGAACAAGCCTGGACTGGACCAGAAACACCACTGTGCTGGACTGCAGCCCTGTATACTTTAGAGACGTTACTGGATAATTCTGTTCATCCCCTAACGCCTGAGACACTTTTACTAAATCCCATAGTTTTAACACTATATAATTGGCCCATGATGTCCGTTTACCTGCGTAAAAAACATTGAAGGGTTTCAATAAAAAATAAAAAATAAAAACTGCTTGTCTCTGGAGTTCAAATACATCTAAATGTCATGTAGCTAAAAGGGTTGCCTTGTTGGGAGAACATAGTGTAAAGCTTTCAGAGTCTGATGCACAACCCCTGAATGCCACCAGTAGCACATTCAGGTTTGTTTTCAGATACATGTGGAAAGACATCATATTATGTTATGTTACGTTCTTTTCCTTTTAAAAGACTACATGCATCAGTATTTCAAATGTGATTCATTATTCAATGTGTCTCGATGCCATTTTGGTCGAACAGGGCTATTTCTATGATCCATTTCAGAAAATGGAATACAATGTCATTCTAAAATGTCGATGAATATAGGCAACATGGCCTTTGGTTCATTTTTAAAAGGGTGCTTTTTGCATAATTTCTTAATGTTATTCAAGTTATGTGAATATTTATTCATGGTTAGGAAATTTAAGAGGTGAAATACATTTTATTTCATTTTGGAATAACATGAATCATGTATTATGATTTAATGGTGCTGTGATTATTTTTGTAAGCGATTAGATATGGAAGGTTGTTTTTTTTCTTTCCTTTTGTTCACTTTCGGTGTTGGGCGACACTTTATTGCACAGCACTTCAATCAACTGTTTCGACAGTTCGTTATTTTAGCATAAATGGTACCAACAAGTGAATTATGTTATATCCTCTTATCATTATAATAAAGACCATATTATGTAATGCTCAGTAGTAATATGGTTTTGGCTGAAGCTCAAATTCAAGTCGGCACACACAAAAGCTAACACTGTATCATGACGTCTTCATGGACCCACTGATTAACATATCAAATTGAATATGTGTTCTTTAATACATCACTTAATGCCAATAGCATTTCCAATATGTGACCCCTTGAGGGAAATGAATGCACTGAGATTACACAGCTAATGGGAGAACAGCTGGAGAGATGGACTTTGAAAAGGGGGGGGGTCAAGCTATCACCACAGAGGACCTGTCAATCAGGAGGAGCCCATTACTAATCCTATGAAACTGATGTCAGGGTGTATCCGTGTTTTCTCAGCAATAAAATGTTACGTTTTTTGTTTGCTTTCACTCTTTTTACCCATGTGCTGTGAACATGTATTTAAACTAATGGTTGTATATCCCCCCCTCCACTCCCGACGTAGCAGCTAGTTCTACCACTCTTATAGAACTGCCTCAGGCTCGCGCGCGCTCTCTGTGTGTGTGTGTGTGTGTGTGTGTGTGTGTGTGTGTGTGTGTGTGTGTGTGTGTGTGTGTGTGTGTGTGTGTGTGTGTGTGTGTGTGTGTGTGTGTGTGTGTGTGTGTGTGTGTGTGTGTGTGTGTGTGTGTGTGTGTGTGTGTCAGAGGCGTCGTCAGCCCCTTTTTACTGGGGCACGTGCCCCAGTAAAAGTCTCCAGTGCCCCAGTAAAATTCCATTGATCATTATTAAATTCATCTGCAGAAGCGCCGCTCTCGCTATGGAATCGGCAGTATTCATCAAGTGCATCTCCTGCTGCCTCTGGAGTCTTCAGTCGAGCCTGCCTCTTACCAGCCAATCAAAAAACGAAAGGGGCTACGTAAAAGCCAATCAGAAAATACCCCTACTGTATCTGGGTAAGATTTAACGCAACAACCAATGAAAAAAATCAGTTATTTACGGATTCGTCCACGTGACTCTTCTGAATGTTTCAGTGGTAAAGTGTGTCAAGTATGACCAAGTGTTTCTTTCTGTTCAATAGTCTAGATAGAACTTTATCAATCCCCTGTAGGAGAAATTTGTTAATAAAACAATAATGGTAAAAAAAATAAGGAATCTCCCACTTCCGGCTTCCATGAAAGAGAACCATACTAATTCACGCAATAGCGTTGATGCAAATCTAGCATTAAAGGTTAATTTAAGGAAGTTCTCTCCAGTCACGCTTAAACTAGTTTGCTAGTAGTAGCGCTTTAATTTGCAGCGTAAGAGAATTCTGAGAAATCTGAATGCTGACAAAATTCTCAGAATTCTGACACTGCAATTTATTTGCACGCTACGACTAGTGAACTACTTTAAAAAAAAAACTCGACACTGCGACCAGGCGACAAATGACTGGGGAGAACCTTCTTAAATGAACCTTTAATGCTGGATTTAATTATCAGAATTCGGATTTTATCCAAGTATTCTGACTTTATTATCAGAATGCTGAATTTTATCTCACAATTCAGAGTTAATTAGCCTATTCGATTTCTGAATTAAAATTCTTGTGATGAATAATCTACATTTGTACAGTCGATGTGCAGCACTTTAATTCCCGTCAACTTTGTTTTCTAACACCAGCATTTCCACAACTATGCTCATGTTCGTGACTGCTATACAAAACCATTTATAGTGCATCTATTTTTCTGCTGGGTAGTGATAGTCGCCCTAAATGCAGCTTTAATTTGGGCTCTGATTCTGAATAAATGCCGCTGCTGAACTGTGTGAATAAATAAAGGGAACTGAAATCTAAAGAAGACGTGTGGTTTTGATGTACCGTGAATTCCAGCTGAAAGTGGAACATTGCTGCCATCAGGGGAAATTAATGTAACCTAGGCATATTGTAAGTAGCTTTGAATTCCTTGTTTTTTTGTTGATCATGTTTCGTTGGAAACCACGGGAGCTGGAAACAGCCCAGAGTAAGTCATCTCCTTTTTTAACGTTACAACAAATTCACAACTTGTTTGACACAAACAATGACAACTTGATTGCTGTTAAAGAATGTTGCCCATATAATTAGCACCAGTTTTTCAATACTGAGCGTCTGTAGCCTGTAGTTTTATAGCACACACACACACACACACACACACACACACACACACACACACACACACACACACACACACACACACACACACACACACACACACACACACACACACACACACACACACACACACACACACCATGCGTGCACGCACACACGCGGAAAATGAATAATGAATGAAAAATTGTCTGTATTCAAAACTTGAAGTTTTAGTGGACAAAAACTTCCTTAACACAAAAAAGGAAATGATGGATATACAGGGTGTTTTTAACATACTGGATCCAACAATGTTCCCAACACTGACACAGATAATTAAGATCATTGCACTCACAATTCCTGTAAACAGTTGTAGTTGTGAGCGATCTTTCAGTGTGTCGAGAAGGCTCCACACCTGGCTTAGGTCCACCATGGGGCAAGGAAGGCTTCACCAACTTTCTCTTTTGTCCATTGAAAAGGAGCAACTATGCAAAGTGAGTCAAAGCCACGTTATTGACCGCTTTGCCACCATGAAGGCGCGGCGATACAGCTTAATAGTGAAAAAATTATCATTTAAAAAGGCTCTATGCAGTAGTGTATGGCCTTATTTAGTTTAATTTAAGAGCTTTGATGGTTCTATAACATTTTCCAGGTTGATTGGTGGCAATGAGCCACCTCACCTTAAGTCAGAAATTCTATTAGTTTTAAACCTTGTTTCTTGCCTTTTTAGTACATGTCGTTCTGGCAAAATTATGCTGTTTCCACACAGCTTCTAAATAAATATAGATGTGTAGACTTCTCCTGATAAAGAGGTGAAGGTCATAAAGAGACTTTTTGTTTATTTGTCAGTTACCTTATTTGTAAATCTTTGAGATGTGTATGTGTTTAAATAAATATAATTGTACGGTACTCATGAATCCATCTTTGCGTCTTTACCTTTACCAGTGCTTTAATATAGCCTACAGTATGACAGTGACAATGATTTTGAAGCTCGTACATAACCTTCTGTATCCATCTATTTCATATTGTGCACACGTAAAAAAAAAAATGTTGGCAGTTGGGGGCCTGTGCCCCAGTAAAACTCTAGGTCTAGCAACGCCCCTGGTGTGTGTGTGTGTGTGTGTGTGTGTGTGTGTGTGTGTGTGTGTGTGTGTGTGTGTGTGTGTGTGTGTGTGTGTGTGTGTGTGTGTACCTTGCGCTGGCAGTGATACGTCACTGAAGCGCTCCAATAGTTTGAAGCATGCCTTGCAGTTTGCCACTCTGATCCAGTTCTGCCAAGTCACTGCCCCCGCCCACGCAATCATCGCCGATAAACACCCGTGGCACCTGTGGGAACGTAGACGATACACACGCACATCATTGTCAGTGAGGCACGTGATCACAGAACCATTGTGTGCACCTCCCCCCAGTATAAACAACACATTCAAAGCAATGGAAAAACGACTTAATCCACTTGATTATATTTAGATCATTTGATGAGTTCAGTTGCATTGATACTATATTTTATTTTCAACCGTTTGAAGTGAACAGCTGTGCATGATCACCGCATCATTTCCGAGACGGTAATTGAGTCACATTGATCAGTTGGATCCAAGGGATACAGCGAACACTGGACATCAGTTCACAAATACCCGTAATGAGACTATACTACAAAAGGCCTACACATTAATCAAACAAGAACCGTCCACAGTAAAAACATATTTCTTCAAAAATACTAAACAGCTACAATCGCCTCATGATCAAAGGAAATCCAATTGTAAACTTACCGTGCGAGCACCAGTGATCTCCAGGAAATAGTCTTGCATTTTGGCCATGTCGCTGCGTTTACTGATGTCAATACATTCTAAATGTCCTGGTTTAAATTTGTATTTGGACAAAACATCTTTGGCCATAATGCAATACGAGCACGTTGGCTTCATAAACATCACCACTTTGTCTCCCTTAACTGTAGTCTCGACAAACTGCTGAGCCATTTCTTCTTTTGGTTATAGTCGAGATTAATAAATAAACCCCCCGATATGATAACTAAAAAGAACTAGAAATACAATACAACGTCCAACGTAGTCGATAAATGAATCAAAGCACCAAACGGCAAGTTGTTGGCATTCGTAATTCAATAGTCTCAGAAGGGAGGAGTTATATCCTTAGGGCAGCCCCTTTCTTTAGTCCAGCTGCGCCTGCGTGTCGTTTCCTTGATGGTCTTGCCCTGGGCCAAGAGGATCCTAAATTGTAGCGTTATCCCGGTCAAACGTAACGCAACTTCCGGTATTCTGCTTCCTACAAGAAGTGTACGACGGCTTAACAGTCCCGGCGCAAGAAGAATAAATAACATACCGAGAAGAACAAGTGATTATGGTCATGTTTTAGTTCTCTCGCCGGAAAACTGAAAAAACGACACATTTAACACATAAGCAAATAAGGAAAATAATTACATAGATTGGAAAACATTACCCATGTAAACAAGTCTAGACAGTTGTTTACCAGGTCAAACACAAATAGTAGTAGGCCTATTTGGAGTTTCTCAATAGAGCTTGAGTTGATGATCCTTTTCAACCCAAAGCCTCACAGAGAGGTGGCAATGTAGTTCAAATCAGCAAATCATTGGGTCTCAATGTAGTGATATATAATACTAACAGTAAATATAAACTAAGTACACAACTTAAAGTCCAGGGACATTATCTGAATGAGAAAAAAGCAGCTACTAGACCAAGTGTAATAAATATATATATTGTCAACAGTGTACATTAATAATTCCGATTTCTAAGTATGGCTCAGAGTGTGTCAAAACATCAGTGACAGTTTACATGTAATTATGTTAACAATGTTCCTTACAAACGTGACCCTTGGACTAATTAGAGGTCCAACTGAACAGTCATCAAGTCAATTAATGTTCCTTTACAATTTTAAAATCATAAAAAAAATAATAGCTTCAATGAAGAGACACCAACTTTCCAGATACAACTTGGGTAATCTTTATTGATTTACATCGCCTGGTGGACAGGCTCAGATTTCATTCACAATAAGGTTACATTTCAGTGGTCTCTCTTAGCAAACATACCCATGATATCTGTATCTGCCTTTTTCTCCCTCCCCTTCAATTAACTATTTTGGTGGACAAAACTCTTCCTCCATAGTTTGGACTGAGATGATTCACTTATGGAGCCTGGCTTGTCAAGACTCCTTTATCTAAATCTCTTCTCAGCCCTCTGCGTTTGCCACTGCTGCCGAGATTGGCTCAAGCCAGCCCCGTGGGGTTGTGGCAGGGACAGCAAACGTCTTAAAGCTGCAGAATGAATGGGATCTAATGGCTAGCATGTGCTCCATGCTTTCCCAGAGGTCCAGTAAGGCGAGGGGCTTAACGTCTGAAGATTGCTACAATTAGTGACGAATAAGGGGGGGGGGGAGAGGCTCGGAGAAGGAGACAGTTGGTAGGACTACCGCTAACCTGCTGCATATGATAAGCTTTGGTGTGAGCCCTCTCGCAACTCAAATTGTCCTAATACAATGCGGGCTAGAAAGGATGAAATGAACAGAAAATAAAAAAAAGTTTGACTTCTGTGTTCATCACCAGGCCATTTCCGTCGATGCATCTTTATACTTGACAATTTCCAGATACAAGTGTTTATTGTATGTGCAGTATGTTACCAAGAGCTTTGGTTTCCTTAAAGGACTACTACGCAAATAAAAATCTGTCATTGTATCTGTTCACTTCTGACAGGCCACCATAAAAACTAGTCTACTGCAGAGACTAGTCGTTTGACAGTGTCAGAATCCAGAGGCTTGTGCAATCATTTATGACACCGCCGTGTCATCAAAACAGACTCAATGTTCAAAAGACCAGGTTGCTGAAAGGGACCGACAACCCGGCTTCCCTGCAACACCGAGTCAGGCGTTACATTGTGGATTTCTCCAGGAGAACTAAATAAATACCTCCTCTCCCCACCTTAAGACCCAAGTGACTTTACTTAATTTATTTTAAAGGGAAGTGAAACAACAACTTTTCCAGTATCAATGTCGAGTGTTGAAAAAACAATATGATTAAATCAAATTTTACTCCATGGTGACAATACCAGAAGTGTTACTTTTTCTCTTTTTTGGCAAACATCCTAACACAGGACTGTAAACATATCGTTTCCCTTGTTAAAATAGACGCAAAAATATATTCGATTTTCATTGGAACCCATTCATCCATCCGTCAAAATAAATGTTTTGATGGAGGCAAGCTTTTTTACAATCCTTACACTGCTCTGCCACTATGACAACTCAAATTGAGAATCAAAAGCATTATTCGTGACAATACAATGAAGATTTGTTCTCTGATGGATGACAATTTCCTTTCAATGGCTAACAGAGAGTGGCCTGTTTTCCAATGGCTAAAGCTGAAGGTTGGCCCAGTTCTTTTTCCAGTCTTGCTAGAAATCCGCTGCTCTAGGAGAGGGCTTCCTCCCTATCTGCCCGATCGATAACGTGGGTTAGTTGAGCCAGGGTAAACACTGAGCCACCTGGCGGGCTTCATTAAACACTATAGCAGCTTTTTTTCCTTTTACATTTTTTTTCTCACTTTTTTTTCCTCACGATTGGATTTTCATTTACCTTTTTTATTTTCACCGGTCACTCCTGTTAATGCACAGTTGTGCGCAAACGTACTCAGGCACACGTAGTAACACTCACATCCAGACAAAAAAAAAATTGCTCCCTTAACTGCCACCACTGCTCCTAACTGCACACGCACACACAAGCAGACAGAAAGACACACACACACACACACAAACAGACACACACACACACACACACACACACACTTGTCAGGCAGCTGTAGTTTCTCTGTTTAGCCTCAGGGACCTCTATGATCTGCTCCAGCTGATGTCTCAGAGTAAACACCTTAAGGCACCCTTGATGCAGCACCCTTGATGCAGCGTGGACACAGAACACTGACCCCCCCCACCCCGCCTCTCCCACCTGACATAAAGAGGGCACTATACTTTTTTTTCTCTCTTTTTGTCACCAAACCCCTGAACCATCCAATATGGCTAATACAGCTTAGTTCACGATCCATGCACAGATACTATTGGCAACTCGTTCAGCTCACTTGATTTGTTCTGCTATTCTCATTTTCCCTTTCCTGTCCCGCTCAGAACTCGATGTGTTGGAGCAGAGGAAGATAGTCCAGCACAGTTAATAGTGAAGGCTAAGGAATGGGGAGGGGGCGGGGTAGGAAAACGAGGCAGTGGAGCCACGTTTGCGAACTGACATGACATATGGATGTTTGCGTGCAAAATGGCTTCAGAAAGTCAAACACATAAGGCCCATGGTCATTTTTTGCATTGGTTTTGACAGAAGTTTAACTTTTTCTCTTTTTAAACAATAAATCATCTGTAGACTCTTGCTCTTTCACTGCGAGTCTCAAAATAAATAGATCTCCCTCTCAACTTTTACTTAAATACAGGTTCATATTTACTCTGCTGCTGAAAAATACATTTTTTTGTTCTTTTTTTATGTCTTGAGATAAAGTCCTTCAGAAGACTAGAAGAGTTCCATATTTCCCCAAACCCTGTCCCACATGCATGGCGATCCTTCCACTGGTTCAGTGGTCCAGAAATCCAGCAGAGACTTACTTAAATCATATATTACAAAAAGAACTGAAAAGGAGGGGCTCTTTTTCTTTCTTTTTTTTTTTTTTTTTAAAGGTGAGAACTGCAGGACATGCGTGGAATCAAAGAGGGTGACAAAAGAGGGAAGGAATGACAATAGGTTTGATGTTTGAAATGTGGGCAAGAGGGGTGCTGATAAGAGAGGCAGTAACAGAGGAGGTATAATAAATAAGCCGTTTTGGATACCCCTCTCTCTCCCTCTCTTCCCCCAATCAATGCACTCCTCTCTCTCAATACTGATCTAGTGAAAATGTATGGGGACAGCCGGCAGGTGGAGCACCCATCTCAGCTCCAAGCCTGGGCCCGGCGGTGATCAAAGTCGGCGATCACCCGCTTGATGTGGGCCAACTTGTTGTGCAGGTACTCACAGCGCTGCTTCTCCTCGTGGTAGTTGGGGCTCTGCTGCAAGGGAACAGAACACACACGCTCAGTGCATCCACGCCTCAGAACACTCCAGCTGCCCAATGTGGCAGAACGTCATCCACTTCCATGGTTCTCTGCGACATACAAACGGCTTGCTGGGGGATGGAATCCGATCTCATCCGCACGATCAATTTGACTATATCAGAGTTCTTCCTGAAATATCTGTGTCAGGTCGTGGGGAGGCAGATTCCGAGCATGAGATAAGACATTCACATCCTCTAGAATCCCTTTCTGCTGCATGTCTAGGAAAATGAAATAGCTGAACATACAGACCGATTGACAAAAATGGACATCTATGGGAGCAAAAGGCCAGTGGCTATATGCCCATTTCCAGGAAGAAAATTCTCCCGGAGTAATCCTTTAGTTGTTCTACATTTAATCATCTACTACAGACATCTATTCAATGACTTACTTGTTTGATTTTCTTGTACTCCTTCAGGACTTCATCGTGTACCTTCTGCAAAATAAAAACCAAAGAATCATCACCTTTTGTAATAAAACATGAAGCCTCTCCATAGAGTTCAATCAGCACAATAAAAATATGTTCTATTTACTATGTGAATGAGGTGTAGATTTTACGTTTCACACAAAGGACGAAGGGTCAGATGTAAAAAATAAAAAAGACCACCTATGCAATAAAGATATTTTACAAAATCGGTTTCAAGTGAGTATTTCAAGTATTTTTAAATGAATGTACATGCAAAGATGTGCCTCATCAATACATGGAGTTAGAGCTGGTCCCCTGGGAACCAGAAGGTCGCTGGTTCAAACCCCGGCTCCTCTTAGAGAAGTGTCGAGGTGTCCCTGAGCCAGACACTGAACCCTTAGCTCCTGACGACCCTGCTGTGCCTTGCATTTCTGACCCTGCCGTCGCGGATAAATGCGTGCATGAATGGGTGAATGCGAGGCAATAAATGATGTGCGCTTTGAGTATAGTGCCACGTAAACTCACAAAGCAAATCATATCTCACACATGACTGAATGACACCAGCAGACCAAACAGCCGATGGTTGAGCACTGACCTGGTGCTCTTTGGTGCCGGGCACCAGCTTCTTGCACTGGCCGTCCAGCTGGGTGAAGCGGCGAGTGGTGCTCTCCACACGTGCGTGCAGGACCCGGTACTCGTCATACTCTGAGTTGAAGTCGTCTTTGTAGTTCTGCCGCTGGTCCAGGGATAACAGCGGCGTGTACTTGCTGCAAACAGACACGCAAACCATTGCTCAAGCCGTAAAAACTCGATGAGCAGGTTTAAGATAAATGTATGGATGCCGTGGTAAAGGTGCTCTCTGATGTGTTAAGACCCGTTTAAAAAGGGTCCCCCCATTTACCTAGAAGGTGTGATTATTGAGTAGTAATTACTCGTCAATAAAAAGCTATCATATATATCCTATACATCTGGGGAAGTACACCCAGTTCCAGACGTACGATGAGAAATACAGAATCTATAAAGAGCGCTGCAGTGCTTCTGCGTGGGCCTCTGGTACTGGGGACGGGAATCCCATGGGAGCTCACCTCAGATACTCAGCCACCACGATGGGGCGAGTAATGTCTGTGGAATGGACCGACTTCCCTTTTTCAGAGGAATCTGTTAGGTTGGGAGAGGGTCACAGGGTTAGAATTGGGGATATTGTTGTTCCCGAGTCATGCATTGAGGTTTAATTGAGTCAACGCAGGATCAGCATTATTGCGTAAAGAGCCGTTACTATGAATAACCATTATGCAGAATCGGCCTTGAAAGCAGCAGCATTAGCTGTGATTTCTGAAAATGATTTAGATCCGATCCACCCAAAACTGTTGACAGGTTGCAAGGGCAATAAAATGTGACGAAACATGTTGAATTTACAAGGACAGACTGATAAACATTTTGATTTTTTTACGTCTGAATAATGGAAAACATTCTCCAGAAGACAAACAGTTAACGGGGAAAACAATAAAGCTGCTCATGTGCTCAACAGCCGCACATGCTGCGGAAACCAATGCATCCAAAACAGGAGCGTCATGAAATGAGGGCGGCCAGGTCGGATGTCTCACCCTTGTCTTTATGCGGAAGCTTGGTGACGTCGTCCCTCTCCTCCCTGTCCAAACGCGGCTTCTTCCTGGGCCGCGGTGCCTCCTCTACACGAGGCTGTTCTACAGGGGGCAGCTCTACAGGCGGCGGCTCTACCACCCTGGGGGGGGCAGGAGGAGGGGGAGGAGGAGGAGGAGGAGGAGGCGTGGGGGTGGGAGTAGGAGTAGGAGTCGGCCCAGAGCTGGACTTCTCCTTGCGCTTCCCCTTCTCCCTCTCTCGGTCCTTCTCTTTGTGCTTCTTGGCCTTCTTGGGCTTCTTACTAGTGCTGCTGAACGGGACCGGGCTGCTGCTGATGACGGTGGAGCTCACCGTCAGGGAGGTCCGCGGGGGGGGAGGGGCCGGGGCCGGGGCCGGGGGAGGGGAGGCGGCAGGCCCGGGGCCCGGCGGCAGGTAGCGGTCCAGCGGGGTCCGGTCGGAGGGCGGGGGGCTACGGGTGGGGCTGGGCGAAGGGTCCCTGCAGGAGGAGCTCTGGTCCAGGGGCAGGTCCTGGGTGCCGCAGCCCTCGGGGGTGCTGGGGGAGTTGGAGTGGGAGGCCGGGCTGGGCTGCTGGTGGTGGTGGTGGTGGGAGGACGCCGGCAGGTGCGTGGGCGGGGCGGAGGTGATGCCGGAGGGGAGGGAGAGGCGCTTGGAGCCCTCGTCCTCGCGAGGGCGGTCCGAGGAGGTGGAGGACGTGGCGGGACCCCGGCTGCTGAGATGGGAGATGCGAGGCTTCTTGGGGGCGAGTGGGTCGATGAAGTCTCCTTCCGGCGGTCGTTTCTGAAAGAGCATAGCACACATTGATGGCCCATCTGTCTGTTCCGTGTGTGTGTGTGTGTGTGTGTCTGTTCCGTGTGTGTGTGTGTGTGTGTGTGTGTGTCTGTTCCGTGTGTCTGTTCCGTGTGTGTGTCTGTTCCGTGTGTGTGTGTGTGTCTGTTCCGTGTGTGTGTGTGTGTCTGTTCCGTGTGTGTGTGTGTGTCTGTTCCGTGTGTGTGTCTGTTCCGTGTGTGTCTGTTCCGTGTGTGTGTCTGTTCCGTGTGTGTGTGTTCCGTGTGCGTGTGTGTGTGTTCCGTGTGTGTGTGTTCCGTGTGCGTGTGTTCCGTGTGCGTGTGTGTGTGTGTGTTCCGTGTGCGTGTGTGTGTGTGTGTTCCGTGTGCGTGTGTGTGTGTGTGTTCCGTGTGCGTGTGTGTTCCGTGTGTGTGTGTGTTCCGTGTGTGTGTGTTCCGTGTGTGTGTGTTCCGTGTGTGTGTGTTCCGTGTGTGTGTGTTCCGTGTGTGTGTGTGTGTGTGTGTGTGTGTGTGTGTGTGTGTGTGTGTGTGTGTGTGTGTGTGTGTGTGTGTGTGTGTGTGTGCACACATACCTGTGGGGACAAGGTGAGGTTGTCTTTAGGAGAACAGCTGGATGGAAGGGGCTCAGGTAGACCCAGTTTACTGTTGGACACAGGAGGAGAGACAGAAGACATGCTCGGAGTTACTCATCAATTTATATCACAGGAAGAACTGCAGGTTTGGTTGCCAGAGAAAGCAAGGCACTTGTTCCGGTGATGATCAGAAACTATTGGAAAAAATCGCTAGAAGGTTTAACCTCTGAACTATTTTACAAACAATCATGGGTTGTAGAAAGTAGACCAAATACTATGGAATAAGTTCAACCATAAAGCAAATAAAAAGTGGGTCAAGAAGAGCATTTGTACCGAATAATGTTACGCTCCACTTGGACCTTATCGTCTTCAGAGTAACCGGGCCAGTCTTTCTGGATGTCACGGAACATGAAGTCCTTTAATGAGTACGAGTTGTCTTTGGGGTTCAGATTCGCCACCTGTTTCACACACCAAACAAATACAGAATTTGATCAAGGCTTATGAAAGTCAAAATGTTCGGCCTCAGAGCTTTGTAACCTACTAACTAGAAACCTTCCACTTCCTCTGCGGGCTCAACATCTGCAATGACCAGACTTCTGTGCCCAGTAATAGCGAAAACAGGGCCCTCTTGTCCGGAATTGGTCATTCTCAGGGTGATTTGCATTATACGCTTCAATGATTCCTGGGGTTGATTGCTAAAACCCCCTCCATTGTCAGAAGGGACTTCCACTCAAGTCGCATTGGATGAAGAATTGATTTAAATCCCTTTTTCAACAATTAGGGATTTAATTATTATTTCAAAATCATCTTCTGAACCGAAATAAAGTGAAACATAGTGAAGTGAAGAAGCAAGTGCCCACCGCCACCTCTGTGAGGTAACGTCACCATCAGACCACGTCCAACGACTGCCGTGGTCAGCCACTGGCCTCCGGCCACTCACCTGTTGCAAGGTGCTTCCCAGAGAGCTGCGGTCCTTCTGGCTGACGCCGTCGCGCTGTAGCCGGGCCAGCACCTCCAGCTTCTTGTAGGACCTGAGGGCCAGCAGGTGGATGATCCTGTCGCGGTAGGGCCGCTGGGACACGGGGTTGTTGCTAAGGCACTTGCGGATGGTGTTGGCTGGGTTGATGGGCGTGGACCGCTTGCGCTCAGGCACCACGTCAGGCGCCGACATCCCGGGCTTGCGCATCTGAACTTGCTTTCCTAGGAGACGCCGTGGACAAAATGGAGGTCTGAGTTGGAGCAGTTTTTTTTGTGGCATGGTGAAGCAGTCAGAGGGAGAGAGAGAGAGCCAACACCAATACTGATATCATCCAAGATCCAGAAACCGTCGTCCAACAAAGGATTACCCTTAGCAGGGATGAGCAAAATGGAAAAATACCACCATGTATAAAAGGGAATATTAAAAAATAGCACAATATGCTTATGAATTCAAAATAACATTCTAAACAGTCCAACTGTGGGTCACTACATTGAAGTATATGGAAATGCAAGTTATGGTAACACTTAAACTAGTTTTCCTGTCTCAACGATGTTTCAAACCTCATATTCAATAATTTACAATACTATTCAAAGATGATAAAACATAATATTAAATTATTGTGCAGCATTACTAATCGGCTCAGCAATTCTACAAAGAAGCCAATAGGTGAACAGCGCCTAAAGGTGGACGAACAACACTTTGATAGTCCAACTAGCAGTGGACACCACAACATTTTGCCATGCATAGACAGGACACAGATATGACAAAGTTTGTGACTTCTGAGTACTTTTCTAGTGTACTTTATTGTGCAACCATGATGTGTAGCTCAATTATTTACTTAGGTTGACCTAAAGGCTGTCAACAACCATCCGAAGAGACGGCTTGCCATGTAGCTGTGATAACCAACAAACACAGGCAAAAAAAAAATGACATGGTTGTATTAACTAGGGCCCGACCGATATTGATTTTTGAGTGCCGATTATTTTCAGAGAAAAATTACGATTACGATTTAATCGGCCGATTAAAAACAAAACAAAAAAAACCCTATAAAACATAGTTTTTGATACCTTAAATATACTTTAAACACTTTTGACGAATATGTGAATTGAATGCAGAACCTTTGAGTGTTTTAGAATACATTTACAGTCAAAAATGGGTGTAACGTAAAATGTAAAATAAATAACTAACTCCCAATGTGCTGCGCTCGTGAGCAGTGACTAACACGTGCGTGCTGAGCAGTATGGTCTCACCGTTAGAGTCTACAGTATAACAAATTAACATGGCTGGGACCCAAAGAAAAACAGGCACAACATGGTCAAACAACGCGTCTTGTGTACATTGGTGAGGTGAGCGCGCAGCTGCCTGAGCGAGCGTGCTTTCATGTTGTACGGTAAAATTCAATCTCCTCTTTTTTACTCCAGCTAAAGTTGTTGGATAGCAAGGCGAGTAGGAGCGCAATCTGCAGGATGCTAACAGCAATAACATTTCTAAAAAAAAAATAATAACAATAATAATCGGTTGTAATCAGCGTCTTTTTGGCCGATGTTGATGATTTTCAAAAAGGCTATAATCGGCCGATTAAATCGGCAGGCCGATGAATCGGTCGGGCCCTAGTATTAACAGTACAATCCAGCATAATGATCAACTATTAAAGCTGTTTAGCTTCGATCAACCTTCAGTGCATTCTCCCCCAACTCTGAATATATTCAGCATATTCATAACCTCTGTCATGGAACCTATATGGGATGTGGAAAGAGGGCAAGCATGGCTACTGAGCAAGACACTTAACCCTAACTGCTCCTGACGAGCTGGCTGTCGCCTTGCATGGTTGACTCAACCGTCGGTGTGCAATGTGTGTATTAACCGATGTAAGTCGCTTTGGATAAAAGCGTCTGCTAAATGCCCTAATTCTAATTGTAATCGTAAATTGAGACCCGTCGCAAAAAGTTACCATCAAAAGAAGGGTTTGAAAGAAATGAAAAAGGGATGTTGTCAAAGCCCTTATCCACAGAGTAAATCAACATCTGGCCTTCTCCGCGTGCATCACGTTACAATTGCAATGCAAGTGTCAATGGGGTCCACAACACACGTCTTTGTTGGAACCTATTATAGATTCCCCTACACCTCTCATGATTCCTTATGAAATGTAAAGCTCTTTTAAAGATTATGGAAAGAGAGCGAGAATAAAGAAACTCAGTGGCTTGACAGCCTGTACCCTCGCCATTTGCAAGGATTCGCTGTCTCACAGGGTGGCAGACTGTCGAAGGTGAATTACCTGCGTCAGCTGCTAAAAGGCTTTCTCCTTCATAAATATTGAGCCTAGTGAGTAGTGACTCAACACGGTGTACTAAGATAAAGGAGTAAACAAGCCGTCTCTACAGCAACTCAAAAGCCCATCACCTGCCCTTCTTCATGGGTTACCACAATACTGAAAGCACTACTACTGGTTTAGTGCAACTTTAAAAGCATTTGAACCTTAATTTAGAGATTGGGGGCGGGGCTTGTTCTCGCCTGGACCAGTTACCGCAGATACCTGAAACAGTTATGAGAGGAAGAAAAAAGAAAAAGAAATGTGCAGACGGCTTCTTTAGAACTGACATTAGTGTGCTCCCTGGGCCAGCTGCTACATGCCCCTGTAACACCCCTTTCCTGGTCCTCTCGTTTCACAGTTTCCATTAGGGCTAGCGTATGCAAATAGATCCCCAAAGGCAAAAAAGTGCAACCTTCTGGGAAGCCTCAACTAATCTTTCTTGTTTTGGGAGCGATACGAAAGATAATTACCTTCTGCTGACGGTCGTTCACATTTAAACTGTTAGTTTAGAAAGGCCACACCGCAGCTTTCAAGTGAATCTTTCCTAAAAACTATCCTATCAATTAGTTTCAGATGTCAAATGTTGCGTTTGCATTTTTATAAAATGCATGCATGTCAAAGGAACAGGTTATTTTGTACTTCACTATGCGAGGGTGAATCAATGGTTGATGACTGAAGCCATTTATTTTATAAAATAAACAAGAAAACAAAGCAAGTTTGTATACAAGAATATGTCCTATATTCAACTGCTATTTCTATATTTCAAACAATTAATAAAATAGGAGGGCAAGCCAAACGTTGTGGGCCCTAGTACTGTTCACGTAACAAATGGCAGGGAACAATTCAAATCGGGATATCGGCCATTAGGATAAGGTCTAAGAAGTTATGTTTTATTGTGGTACATAAGAGTTTGCCCAGTGGGTCAAGGAAGGGCAAAAAATACGGACACAGAAGCAGTAGTTACACTACGTGTGCCAATTTCCCAACCTTGCCAGTTCAAATCTGACGTGTGGAAAAACGGATGTGGTGAACTGACCACCCAAATTAGATTAGCAAAGATTTACTTTTACTATTCCATGCACCTGACCCTGAACCAAGAGCACAGCGCTAATGTGGAGAGGAAACCACCAGATATCTATAAGCATCAGGGTACCAGGGGAACACTCAAACCACCAGGGTGGCTGTTGGACAACCAGAGAGCGTGCAAGGAGAGAGACTCAGGTTATTTAACTAGCGTTTTAGCTGGCTGTGTGTCAATAAACCCAGAAAGGCTTCGTTTGCCTGCCCTGGAACTTATCAGTCAAGTGTGTTAATCTGCAAAAGTCTGAGGGGCCATGGGTTGTCAACATTTGCTTCTCTTTATTTTTTAAGGGTAGCGGGAACCAACTATTTGTGAGTTCCCAAAAATATATGAAGGTTGTGGGTGGTCTTGGTGTGCGGCTTGTGCGTGTATGAGATGAGACAATCTGTAAAATAAATAAAAGAGGGACCTACCTCGGTACTTGCCCCCAGGCTTGATGACTTTGGTCCCGCGTTCACGTGTATCCTCCACGGCCTGGGTCATGCGTTCTCGGGTCACCTGGTACGAGTCATTGGTGGCACACACGGTGACCTTGTCCTGTACGGTCCCCATGGAAGCCAGGTGGGAGGCTCCCAGGCTAGAGACCCATTGGGGGAGGCAGAGGGGTGAGATTGGAGCATGAAAATACATTTAACTGAGCAGAAGCTGTGCCCAAAAAAATACATAACAGGCCTAAATGACAACAAGGAAAAACAGGCTCAGAAAAAAGGAAGACATTGACATTTAAGAATAGCATTACCTTGTTGCATATTGTTCAATGCATTCAAAGCTTCCCTGAGGGTTGTCTTTGCCAACATTAGACAAGTAAAACTCAAAATTATGGAAGGCGTCTGAAGGGGAATCTGTCCTGGGAATCTTAATGCACTGAAAGAAAAAGATAATGAAAATTATTAACAGGTCTTCATTCCTTCGAGGTGTCCGAGGTGCTCAAGTTGTCCCTGGTCGTGTGCAAGGAGTTCATTTGTGATGCGTTTGCTGAATACTAAACGTGACCATCTGTAAAAGCACCTCCAGACTAGGCCACAGTGTTGACTGCCTCAAGTAAGCAGATCTCCTTACAGGAGTGTGTGCATACCTCTGGCTTGCTCTACAGCTCAGAGATGAGGCGGAATAGGGAAAGCATGGGAGCTAGCATGACACATCTTTGGAGACGACTACAGAGTGCGTGCGTGGCTGGATGCAAGTGTAGGCGCGAGATAAATGTTGTATTAATAAATCAGGGCCATCAGCCACACTTTTTGTTCGTGTGTGTCAATAAAAACTACTGGTTTTAACATCAAATAACTTATGAAACAATATTAGCTCATGGGCGAGCACTTTAACCATCAAAAAATATTAACATTCTCGTACAATGGGTGTCGTATGTCTTATGCTTCGTATGTCTTATGCTTGTCATTTCCCTTTTTTGTTCATTGGGGAAACATGGTGTAAATAATTAAAATGTTCACCAATAAGCACATGGAAGATACACCTATAGCACTTGGGCAGAGGCTTATTATTCGACTCTTGTAGGAGAGAAGAAATAGATACTTACGCCTTGGAGTCCCTTGAATTGTATTAATGGCCGTAAAGAAGGTACATTCTGAAAAAGAGAACGCCAAGAGTTTAGGACACGCAAGACCAGGGGTCACCAAGTACAGCCGGCTACAGAAAGGCAATTCATTACATAACATTGGAACCTAAAAAGGCATTATTTCCATGCCTTTAAGATTATCTCAAACTTTACAGAAGAATGTCAATGCAGGGCCGGACTGGAGAACCGAGCCTTAAAGCCATGGCAGATATTTACACCGTTCTCGTTTCGAGTAGTTTGACATCCATTTTTTTTAAAAAGGCAGGACGCGTGGGGCATTAGAAATTTGATGTTTCTGAAGTGTGCAATTGCGGTGTTTGCAAGCGTTGCGCTGGTGTTTTCTTGAAACAGAGTTCACTGCCACAAAAAGGCAGTGCCTCCTCTGTGACGCTGTAGATTAGAGCGGCCACGCAGAGCTCGCTGGGTCTTCGCTCAGCTGCAGAACAAGCTGGCTGGATGACAGGCCTCTAAAGTATAGAGTCAACTGGTCTGAGTGGAATGTGCACTTTTACCAACACCAGCCTACATTTCAGAGGGCTCAAGAGTTGAAAATATTTTAAACGTGGCTGTGGTAGAATAGCTAGAGGTGAACCGAATTAGTGTTCAACAACTTCCAAAAATGTTCTACGGCAAATGACATCCTAGCTACTTAGCTTTTCAGGATCCAACCAAAGATTTACCCATCCCCCAATATACACTTGCAGACCTACTAGTCCACGCACATAGTTCTGATCACATTACACATAACGACAGAAAGAAAGCTTTAGCTTACACACACGCGCAAAGGCACGCACACAGACACACACACAATTGAGAGGGCGAGAGAAACAAAAAGCAGGCAGTTTTTTTGGCTGCTCAGTCAGCAAGAGATTCTAGGCTACTGTTCAATGCAATGTGCAGCCCAACTTACCTCATTCAATAAGGTTGTATTGGGAATTTTATATAAATAATGTGTAAATAAGGCTTCCCTGGATTTAGCCTACTTAACATATCAATCAGGTGGGGGATTGTCAAATCATGTCCTAGTATTTTAGTTGCACAAACCAATACCTTTGTCTCATGTGCCATAAAAGCTGACACATACCATTGAATATTCTGGTCCAAACGCTAGGCTACATGACCACAGCAGATCAATTATGTAATCCTGTTGTTATTGGCTTTAGCTTGTTTTTTTTCCCTTTGCAATATCTTCACCTGAATGAGTTAGGTTATACCACTTGTACAGTTAAATATTAATTATACCAGTAGTAACCTTTATATATATTACATCAAGACATTCGATTAAGATAAAATAACATGTTCTGAGTGTCTGTATAGATATCTTATGTCCGATTTTAAAGTTGAGGTAGTCAAATATACATATTTGATATCACGCAATACTAGCCTCGTGAAATAGAAGAGATCGATACATTGCCGATTAGACCATACGCTTTGAAAGAGCCATCGTGGGTAAACGCTTAACACCAGCACCTCAAGAGGAATGGGATTAACGTTCGAAGTGGAATCTAAATTAAACCTGGAGGTTGAACCGTCGAGCTATTAATATGCGAGCTTTCCCATGTAAAAAAAAAAGCCCAACAGGTTTAGGTGTTAGCAAGAGACCAAGCGGGTCGATCAGCCCACAACATGTTTGATTTGTGGGTCATCTACTGTAAATAGATTAGGTTTGATCCATGTCGTCGTGACTCATGTTGTTGACGGCATCTGGTAGTTTAGTTTAGTTGATCTTTAACATATTGTATTCCAGTGGCTTATATTATTCTTCGTATGTACATACATTTTGCATTAATGAGTAGGATGTAAAAGGGATTGCCTTACTTGTGCCTAAATACTACTCTGTTTGGAACAGCTACTAATAACTCCTTCTTTGGTCAAAATAGTTAAGCAAGAAAAAAAAAAGTACTTGGCCAGCAGAGGGTTATAGGCAGCTAATGCTGGGTGATCAAATCTAACACTTTTGAGGACTAAATATGACATGACAGTTGCTAAAAGTCGGCCAGATTGCGACATTAAAGCACTGGTATCGTTTTATATGGTAATTAAACCAAAACCGACGTTTGGATTTGAATGCGAGCTGGGGGGAGAAAACGTAGAAGCAGGCAGGCTAACTTGGCTACTTCAGTAGCCTAGCTATGCGTGGCACTTTGCTCACCGGTGGAGGCAGCCGTGGCACTCATAATTAGCCCTGACAAGTGAGTCCTTAACTCACCTTACAGTTTTGGTGGCTCTCGATGGCTCTCGCAGCCGTCTCGGTCAATTTGACATGCAAAACGGTCACTCTGTCTGCATTCCCTCGGCCACAATTCAATCCATATCTCCCATCCTGGGAGAGCGCCGCCATCTTTACCAGCCCTCCACCATCGTCCCTCTGACGGTGGATCATTTAGCAGACCTCGACTCCCCTTCCCGACACGGCTGCGGGGAGGGACTTTCACAACTCATAGGCTGAGAGAGGATCCTCCAGAATAGCGTTATCCTGGACTTCCGGCAGGCAATAACCGGTATCTTACTTCCTATGAGCTTCGTTCGTCCAGGTTACAGTACGAGGAGCAAGAGTAATAACAACATGGTAAGAATAACAAAAATATAAACAACAATAACCAGAACAAGAACACATATTGAGGTTGGACCAAAAATTGGGCAAAGCACCATCAAAAACATGTAACGGAAACGGATACCTCGATATCGGAAATTCCGGCCATTACCTCGCCACTCGACGTTAAACCCATGTAACTAACTATCGCCCTCTCTCCGTCGTTATCGCTCATTTGGAGCATCTCATGCCAGGCGTGCCGTCGTGAGGTTCTTATCTCACGGCGAGGTTAACAGCTGGAGTGAGGCTGACACGCTTACCTGCTGCATCCCATTCGATTAATGACCTACCAAGTAATGGTCAACTTCACGAAGTAGAATACACAAACATAATAATAACCGTTCCTTGTCTTATTTACCTACTGTAACTTCTGCTTTGATATTGACAAGTTGAATCAACTTAGGGAAATGTCATCAAAAAGGTCACACCATATAAACATACATTTATTAGGAATGGTTTATCAAACAGCCTCGTTGGCTAAATTTAGGTCCCTAAATAGCTCTTATGACCTAGCCAAATAAACCAAACATCTTTAAGCATGTTTATCCAGCATTTGTTTTTTGTAATGATTTCTGGTTGAATTGAATGGTAGGATCCGACATAAACCCAGTGTGTCGTGTGAGGCAGCTACTATCTTTCACATTCAGTCCCCAAGACATGATTAGACAGTAAGTTTCGTGTGTTATTGCCTCAGGCAGGGTGTGGGAAGGCCTGTGTGATTCCAATAGATTACCGTAGTGTTTTACCCCACCCTTTTCCCCGACTGGGTTACTCACATCTCTCTCTCTCACACACACACACACACACACACACACACACACACACACACACACACACACACACACACACACACACACACACACACACACACACACACACACACACACACACACACACACTCATTAACATTCAAAGTACATGTTATCGTTGAATGATTTTAATGTGTATCTCAAAAACTGTTGTTCACTTACAGGGCTGCATTAAATGGCTTTGAGCGTGATCATCAGAATGACAGATGAACAGGTTATTTTTGTAAAAATAAATAAATAAAAATCCAGGTTTATTAGAAAGCATTTGGGTCTTGAGCCTCGGACACCCAAGCGTTCAATGTGGCATACTATTGGTTCTCTTTGTTCCCAAATAGGTGCATTCTTTTGTCTATTTCACAGCTGGTGTGTTTACAAAAAGGCCTGAAGCTGTTGCCCAAAGGGATAATAATTCACCTAAGACATCAAAATGTATACACTCCCCTATAAGATTAAATGTATTGTGCAGTATTGTGAACTTTCCTAATTCTCAATGTATGATCCTATAATAACTGGTTTTACAGTATAGGCGCCACCAGTCTTTACTTTAACTATTTCTGATTATACCATAGGGGGCCATACTAGAAAAAACTGGCATATTATATTATTGACTGTTTAAACCTGTGCTTCTCGTTTGTCTGCCAAATACCCATTGAACTGTCAAACCCTGAATGTTGCAGTTTGGCCCAGCATCTTTGGTGCCATAGGCAAGAACAGCCGAAGTTGCCCCTCCTTAGGCCAACATCCCCCCCCCCCCCCCCTTACACATACACACACACACACACACAAATTAACAGATTAAGTGCAGATTTTTTTTATTAATACAAGCTCAATCAAAGCACAGCAAATATCATACATCCAGTAAGGGGGCGAACAGTAAAATATAATGCTCACAATCAGTTGAGGCAAAGACTGAATACTCACATTCAGTTGACTCAGCTACCTGAGTCTCTCCAAAGTCTCCTCTTCCTACGTATCCAGACTTCGTCTGAACTGAATTAAACTAAAATGTTTTCCTTATTAATCCGCTTTGATGAAGTATTTTAGAGGAGTAAGGTTTTATTCATATGCCAACTGCATTCAGTCTCTTCTAAATACCTGTCTGTTTTATATAATACATATTTTATGCAAAGCAGGCTCTGGTGTTTTATGGTGGTTATCAATCACTAAATCAATTTAAAAAATGGTGGTATTCCTTAGATTAACTGAAGGGTTAGTTTGGCAATCAATCCATACAATTGTTTTAATTTTCTTCTTATTAAGCTGGAACATTCTCCATTCTCCATTTTTAACATTCTTATGAATAGACGACTTGAAACCTCCTTCTCATCTGTGCTCATGTCAGCTGTGGTACTTTGTTTCCCCACTGATCTAATTTAATCTTGAACAGAGTCATCATCTCATTCATTGTGTTGGTATCATGTGAGGCTCCTCTGCTGTTTTGTCCTGTCTTCTTTTGTGTGGTATACCTCTTGCGCCTGTCTTGTGTTTTAGCAATAATCCCCTTTATTGATATAATTCCCCAAATCGTGGCGATGCCCACAGGTTGGACTAGTTCAACCACCCCTGTCTAGAATGCCCGATGCATAGGTTTTAAATCCTTATAGTATTATAATGGTGCTACTTGTTAGAATAAATTGTCTATTCATTATACTTATGAAGGATAACTTTCCTAGGGTTCTTATTATACATGCATGGGGGTGGCTTGCTGCATAATTATTTCTAAATGTTTATTCTCAAATGCTTCATCCTACAGCTGTGTCAAAACACTCACAATCACAGATGGAAAACGGACACCTACTTCATTTTTACATTAATGTTGATTTGCCAATTAAAGTTCTGTCTTTTCAGGCTTGTGTGTACAGGGGCCCCGGGGTCAAGGGTCAAGCCCTACTGACAGCTAAAAACAGTTTGAGAAAGACTGTTTAGAACCCATCTTTTCTTCAATCTCTTCAGTACATGGTCATCCTCCTACCTTGCATATCCTTTGGCAGCATAGAAGTTGATCATTAACAAATGTGTTACTTAGCCCGGTTCCCATTTTGGTGCTAATCAACGTTGCATGTTCACACTGTGATTATTCGCAGACACAGAAATGCCTGCTGCACTTTACTGCGTGATATGCCTCCTGAAACACCTCTGAAATTCATGTTTATTGCAGCATTGAGTGAGAAGTTTGGCCCTCTTTTAAAGGGGCTGGGTGCTATATATTCTTTCGTTTTTTGCTCCAGCAACCTATTGGCTTTTCTTTGATAACCTTAATAATGTGAGGTTATGTTGAGCTCAAAGGTCATTCCTTGCCATGCAGGTGAACATCCTTTACTTATTTTTGGTCCATTTTTGGCTGAGGATACTGCCACAAGAGTATATTGATATTTGATGTAGGGTTTTCTTATGGGATTAGTCAGGAGTTAGTGAGTTTGTCAGGAGCCCTGACAATTATATCATTCGGTAGCAGTATCAGGCCAACATATATCAGGTGTGTCTGCCTACACAAACAGACCCATGTAAGTACACACATTTAAACTGTTTAAACATACTCAAAATTACTACTAAGATATATTTGTACCTGGACCTAATGTTAGACCTCCAAAGTAAATGAAAGATACACGAATAACCACTTCTTCATGAAGTCTTTTAATGTATATCCAACTTATATGGGTGCTTGCAAAAAATGCACACAGCTTCAAGTTCAAGCTATAAAAGTAATAACCGGTGAGCCCATTATGCATGTATCCACGTGGCAATCTGGCCCAGACGAAAGGCTCTACTGGCATGGGAAAGAAACATCTGCTGTACTGTTATCCTCCCATTTACACAAGCAGACAAAGAGAGAAAGTCACGTAGAGTGTTTATGTGTGTGAGAAGCTGCAGGGTGGGTATTCAAAAGGTACCAAGTTAAAATCCTTATTAGTTTCTCTCCCTCGCTCTCCAAATTTGTACAAATGCAGCATTCCCAGTGAAGATTATTATGGTACAGCAACAGGGGCATGTTTATTAAAGCATCCACAACACCCCCTGTTCCCCCTCCCCTCATCTGCTATTTAAAGACCTTGAAAAACAGCAGCTTTTCAAGTTAATGATTCACCACTATGTAGGGAAAGTGTGCACTTACGCTGTTGACTCTTATCACTGCTGCCTGCAAAGCTGAGGGTAGGTTATCTCTATAGCTGACCTTAATGGGGCGGAGGCATGTCATTTTTCCTCTTTGTCTGCTAGAGAAAAGATGGCCATTGTGCAGAAATGCTATTCTATTAATTGAGAGCAGATTGCACATTTCCGCTCAGCATGCTTGTGGCTTAAACAGGCTTACAAGATGGGGTCTAGTATGGAGGTTGCTTGCCTTGTCAAAAGGTTTTTATTAGGTATTTAATAAATGCTAAGCATACATTTGGGTTTCCCTTGTAAAGTATAAAACACAGCTATTGTATTGTGCTCCGGTTTAGATTGTTCCTATTTTTAATTCATTTTAATAAAAGTTAAATTGCTAAAATGAAACCTTTAGGCCTTTGCATGTCTCTTCAGTGGTGTCTCCAACCTTAACTCCAAGCCGGGGCTAGCCAGCAGGCTGCCCTGTCTTTGACCCATCCCTTCAGCATCTGCGTTCTGCTCTCTTCCTCTCATCCAGAGCCTCGCATTGCCTCCCCAGGGAGATGAGCCGCTGCACGGGCACGTCCGCCGACAGCGCAGAGTCCCACCAGCTGTACTCCGGGGACAGGACGCACGTGGGCCTGTGGTCGATCAGGTAGCGGTTGAGGTAGCTCTCCTCCATGCCCCTGGCCATGAACCCCTTCTCCTGGTCCTCCAGGATGAGCAGGGAGCAGGCCCGGGCCAGGCGGAACACCTCGGCCACCCGCCCCCCGTACAGCTCCGAGGTGTAGTAGAAGTCTCCCTCGTCTTCGTCCACGCACGCCGCGGAGCTCTCCTCTATCTCGTAGGGGAAGGCGTGCCGGGGCATACCGTACAGCTCGGGGTGCAGGGTGGCCACCAGCTCCGACAGGATCTCCTCTCTCACCGGCGCCATGAACTCCTGGTCGACGTCGGCGCAGAAGACGTACGCCACCTCGTCACCGACCTCGTCTTTGACGGCGGCGGCGATCAGGTCCATGCGGCGACGGGCCAGCCTGTCCCAGCCGGGCATCTCCGCCACGGGGATCACCTTCAGGTCCCTCTCCGGGGCCAGCTTGATAGGGGGCTCCAGGGAGCGGGGATTATCGCAAAGCACGTAGTACGTGACCCCCCGGCCCGGGAGGAAGTTCACCTCGGCCGACAGGAGGAAGCGGCGAAGGTGCAGGCCGTAGGCGCCCACGGCTAGCACGAGGAGGCCCACGCGGACCTCCCGCTGGGAGAATTTCGCCCTGTGATTGGCTGACTCGCTGCTCTCCCCCCACACCAAAGGGGCTCCCCAGGGGGTCTCCAGGAGAGGCTGATGTCCTAATGAGGTGCCCGTGTCTGGAGTGTCTGCTTCCCCCTCGACGGGCTCCAGGCCTAGGATAGGAGGATGACCGCCGTTGACAAGGACTGTGGCCTTGGACCTTTGGAAAAGGTCTAAAAGGGGTGCAGATATATTGTCATTAGAAAACTTTCTCAAATATTCACCATATAATCACTGCAAGATTATTAACGGGCGGCCAATTTATTCAGCTGGTATCAATAACATTGTTTGCAGAGCATTTGTCCACGGCATATTGTAGTCATGTGTTTGATTCATGTTTTGATGGATGTTCTAAACATGATGATCAGGTCACCAGGAGGTTAATAAACATTGTCTTCTGTACTTAGAGTTGTGTCAGAATTTGTGTACTCTAAGATGAGCTATATGAAGGTCAAAGTCCTACCCTGCACCAAATGGTTGTGCAGCACACTCACATATCAGAAGAGACAATAGGAGGCTGTACAGGACCATCCGTGCTTTGCTCACCCTTACTGGCCCTATTGGACAAACATCAGGAAACATTCACATTCCCGAACACACGTGCACAAACATAAGCACACATGCCAGTTGATTGCGGTTGATGACACAAATAAGTAAAATACATATTGAAAATGGTGGCAGGATCTGCATGTACAAATTCGGCTATAATTGTCAACAGTGTAAAGGAGGTGTGTGTAGTGTAGTTGAGTTAATGTAGCCCTTTATCACAATTGCACGAACTTCACCGCCCGCATTGGACTGCATCACCTGAACAAAAAATCCTTTAATTTGTAAACCAATTACAGGTACCGCACTTAAGTGCTCCGTGGGTAGACATACGCTAATTATTAACGAGATACATGAATAATTAATTTCGAAAGCTCAAAATATGCTATACGACACACACACGCGCTCACACGCACACACACACACACACACACACACACACACACACACACACACACACACACACACACACACACACACACACACACACACACACACACACACACAAAGCATCGAAGCCTAATAAAGTACACAACTTGATAACGGCCCAATCAAATTATGCCGATGCGTCAAGTTTTCCACCCGCCATATTCGACTGAAAGACAACCCCCATTTCCTCTCTCTTCTCCACTGAAAGCATCGTTAAGGCCAAAGTAAACTATCTAATGAACACCGATCATCCCAGACGATATATCAATAGAGTAGGCTACAAAAACCCGTAGAGAGAAAGGGGAAAGAGGCGGAGCGACCGTACTGACCTGAGCGACATTTGCTAAACATGAAGAGTGCCATCCTCTGACGTGTAGGCCCGGTCGGTTCCCGAAGTCACACTTCAGCCCCGCAGCACAACTCTTCTCCGTTTCTTCTCCCTGTCTTTTTTATGGATTTACTTTGAACGTTAACATAAGTAACTCCGCACCGTCTTCCGCTTGAAGACGCGCAACAATCCTTTCTGCTGGAGCATCGCCTCTAGACCATTGCACCAGATGTAGGGAATATGTGCAAATGGGATCAGTTAGGCAAGCTGAGGAAAAAACAAAAACTAACGGAAAATGTCCTGTTGCGCTGCTTCTGTAGCGCTATCGATAGTAGAACTAAGTATGTCAGTCCATCTGTCTAACAAGGCGCAGACGACATCAAATTTAGAAGTAAGGTGGCTATGTATAGCAGAAAAGACATTCAAAGAGTACACCACTTTTGTACTTTAATGGGATATTCACATTCTAGGGAGAAAAACACGATTGGCATGCTTCTTCCTCTATTGTGCATTTACCATGTTTTCCACTAGGGGAGTGTATTTCACTTGAAAATTCATCATTTTTCCCTCAGATTCATTTGTATGTGTTTATGTTTTTCGATGAAAGTAGGAATGTTGGATCCTACTCCTATAGCTGGTTGAATATTTTTAATGGTTGAATACATTTAAAAAATGATTAGCCAAGAGATATCATTTCAAAACAGCAACCAAAAACTCAATACCACTCAATAGTTCACTTTGCGGTTTATTACAATAAATTATTTTTTGTACATCCATACATACATTGCAACGTTTGTCTTGAATAAACAAATTTGGACAGAAGCATTGATTCAAACTCATAAACAGCACCGGCTACTCTAAGGGATGGTTAAATTACAAGGCAAAATGTAAACAATTTTTTCCAAACATCTTCATGTTCACCTTGTTGGCGCAGGGCAAGAGAAACAAGTCACCAGGAAGGCAAGTCCCAAACCATTACCAAAACTGTTGTTAAATCGAAATCTAAATGCAAATCAGCAATATAATTGGTAGGCCTACTCTGCATACAGGCTTCATCACTTCACAAGAAAACACTTTGATTGTAATATGAATGAATGAATTGCTATACAACCATTAAAAGAAATAGGTGAGGTCATCACAGCATCATTAAGGCGATATGAGAAGATCAAAGTGCTTGAAGGTGTCAATGCAGAGCCCCATACTAGCACATTGCTGGTCACTTCCACACAACTCTGATAGGTTTTTACTTTATAATACCAAATAAATAAATACCAGAGAGTGGACTTGTGCATGTTAATGCTAAGGTTTTGAATTGGTGGCATTGTTTAGCTTGTATGTGAGCAAATATCATATTTTGCATGGTCACCAAAATTGACCGAAGCCTTTTGACAAACTAATGTCTGGCAGTGTTTATTAGTATCAATGAGTGCTATTCATAATCTCGACACACATTAACTTGAGAACACTACACTTATATAACGTAAAATAAACTGAGCAAGGGTTCATATGTTTGTATATATATTTTACTCTCATAAACTATTTGGAATCTCTAGAAAAATATTTATTTGAATGCAGCATTGTACTCATACAAAATAAATAAGATTGCACAAGAAGTAGGAGAGTCCTTTCAGTAGTGGTGGACTTAGAAACCTTCCGACTGGTTCTTTCCAACTCATTAGCAGAACACCCAATGACCAATGGTTTTCAAAACGTAATCGAGTGTCATAGTATGTTGGTGCAACGGACGTGTCATACCTGCATGCTCTTATAGTTTCTAAACATTCATAAATATAGATTATTCAATACTCCGGAGAAGACAGAACACGTTAAAATCCCTTTAGTCGCTTCCCCTGAGATTAATAAGTAAATTAAATGAAAGTAAATGAGTAAATGAAAAAATGTGTTGTTTGCAATTTACAATTTGGTTTGGAAATTACTCTATCATTAATGACCCAAACCGTGTGATGTGAGCATTATACAATATAGATAGGGTTTGTTTGGCAGTATGACATCACCCATGAATTAAACCTCATGATTATTTGCGTTTCGAGGGAGATGTTTTATAATTTAAAGTGTCCTCAAAAACAAATTACAATCATGGCCTTATGGTAAAAACTAAATGATCCCTATGATTGACAAGAAACCTGGATCCTAAAGATGACGTGCTTTCCCCCTCGACTGTGAAGGTAAGAGAGACCGGGCCTCTGAGCCACATCACCCTCCTCTATCAGAAGATCAGTTTGTGTTTTAGCTATCTGGTATCGAAAGTATATTTGGAGAAGTTGTAATCGTTGAGGTATACTTAGAGAACATAATATATATATATGATTCAAATCACATAAGGAGAACTGAAGTGTATGAAACCTTGCTTGGCATGCCTGGATTTGCAACAATAGTATATCAGAAATACAGCTTTGAGGAAATTATATGAACTGAAAGAATACACCCCCTTTGCTTCCTATAAGCTCCTCTTACTAGCCTATTACATTCTTCGCTCTCCTCCCCTCTCGTTCTCCCTTACCCTTTTCTCCACGTACATTCATCACTAACTTCCTCTCTGTCTTATCCTCTCCTCTCTCTGTCTCCCCTGTCCTCCCTGCCTCTCCTCTCCTCTCCCCCCCTTCTCTCCCCTACCTTGCCAAGTTCTTCACTGGCTATCATCGGAGATCATGTCCAGCATGGCCTGCAGCAAGCGGTCATCCCTATGCCTGTACGGCTTGGAGCTGTAGAACCGGTCGCTGTAGTCACTGTAGAGGCTGTCCTCTCTGCCCTGGTACTTGTTGATCCTGTCCAGGGCCTGGTACAGCTGCTGTGGTGGTAGACGGGTGGCTGGTGCTGCTGGCAGGACATTGTCAGGACGCTGTTGCTGCTGCTGCTGCTGCTGCTGCTTCCTGGCTTGAGAGTGGGGCTGGGAGGCTGGGCTCTGCCGGTTGAAGGCCGTCTGTAGGAGACGCAGCAGGGCCAGGGTGGGGGAGTAAGCGGAGGACGCTGTGTCCCTGGAGGACTCACTTTGGACCTGCGCGGCCACTGCAGAGGCGGGAGCATCTGGGGCCTCCTGTGGAGGGTGGGCCTGAGTGGGCTCCTGAAGGACACACGCAACGCGGACAGGATGAGTTTATGATGGACGATGACGAGTTTATTGGTCTTTAATTGAGAACCCTGATTCATGTTCCTCAATTGATCATTCGTGGATCTCTTTCAAGGGAATATTGTCATTCTTGATGACATATTTCTATCAAATAGTATGTTGTAAAAAGTATATGATAATAATAATAATTGGTGAGGGGTTGATCAGAAGCTCTCAAGCTGGTTTGTAACAAAAAATATTTATTTGCCATTATTTGTTTTAGGAAGTTTTAGGTAGACTTTGTTTATTCTAATCTTTCATCCGTTACATTTTATTGGGGTCTATCGCAAAGGAGATTGCGTGAATATGTAGCGGGGTAAAGCAGGCGTGACTTCCCTGCTGTTGCGTATTGGGATACTGTGTACATCCCTCTAGGTTAACCCTAAAGGCCGATATATGCTCTGTTTTAGACGTAACGCGTAAGCACGTACGATACATAACCCCCCCTTGCGCGGTAAAATATCCCCCCTTACGTGCTTAAGTGCGTCGGCCAAAATTCCTGACTATGCGACTAAAACACTACGGCCCTACGCAGCTCGCAAAGACTGTGATTGGCCAGCTAACCACATCCTTTCAGGAGTCTCACATTTCCGGTTTTACAGCATAATAGCGCCATTTTTAAAAGGCCGTGACAGAAGCGAATGAAGAATTTTGTAGAAGGAGAAGAAGAAAACACAAGAACGAATTATGATAATTATAAATATAAACAAGCCAGCGATTTCCACTTCCACGCCCACAGATTCGTTCGTTGCTCCCCCTACTGTTCTGGCGGAGAATCCCCTTGCAACACGCGCAATCCTTAAGGAACCTTAAAGGAACCGTAAATCAAAACTTGTCTAAAACAAGTCCCTTGTGTAAATTACGTGCTTACGTCTCTGCGTCTAAAACGACCCTAAATCGGCCTTAACCCTAACCCTCACCTCCATCATGGTGTCCATGTGCTCCACCCCGCGCCGGTCGTTCTGCACGGCGTTGTAGGGCACGTACACCCTGGGCGTCTTCATGTGCTCGGGCTTCTCCGACGTCCCGTGGAGGATCAGCTTCCAGCTCAGGATCCGACCCTCGTTCTCCATACGGCCGGACTGTAAGAGAGGGCAGATGGATGGCGAGTTCAGCAGCAGCAATCAAAGAAAGCCATGCAACCCCACAGCTGAGAAGCCGGTTCAACAGTGACCCTGAGCCGATTGGCCCCTTCAATAATAGTTATAAGGTAGGCCTTCTTCAAAACACAACCCTTGGCACCTATTGCGCTACTAACCGCCCCCCTGAAGGAGGGATCCCTCTTCTCTTCTTCTCAATTCCTTGGATTTTGGGGGACATTTCCATCAACTCATTAGGGATTAGGTTTAAGAGGTGTTGTATCATGTGGCCTATGACGCACTCTCAGACTGTAAATGGGATCAAGGGTCTTTACGCAGAAAATGTACTTGACTGGACTTGATGACACATGGCCACTGATGGACGGCTGTGGTGAGCAGGGGCGTAACTCACAGTGTCCGTGATCTTCAGGGTCCAGGTTCCTGCAGGGTCTTCTCCCCAGGTGTGGACGGACATGAAGTCCCAGTTCCGGAAGCCGTTGGAGGATGTGTCTCTCTCTCTCTCCGCTAGAAGCACGGTGGTAGTGCCTGAGGGGACAAACACGTGTTAAAAATGCATGAAAAACACACACACACACACACACACACACACACACACACACACACACACATACACACACACACACACACACACACACACACACGCACGTACACGTACACGTACACGTACACATACACAAACACACAACACACACACACACACACACACACACACACACACACACACACACACACACACACACACACACACACACTATCATTACTAGTTCACTGGAGAGGCAATGATTCAATGTGGCAGTTATGCGGAAGGCATGAACATGTGCATGCATGAATGTATGATGAATATGTGGTTCGGGAACAGTTTGCCAGAGGAACTGAGAGCATCACAATCCGCCAAGAAGTTGTTTATTTAACAAAATCTTGAAACATACCACACACATTCTAATCACTTAATATGCAACCTTAGTATAATTCTATCTCTTAAATGTATCCGAGTTTTAGTGTTCACTGATCGAACACATGCTGTGTTGTTTGGCTCATCGCTTTGGGGCATTGCACTTCTAGCGCTCTATGATCAGAGGTTGATGGATGGATGGATTGAAGTGCACGTGCGCGTCCTCCTCTGACCTGACGGCGAGGTGAGGGTGATGTGCAGGTCCCCCCTCCTTGTGTACTCGATGCTGGCCTCCACCTGCACGTGTTCCAGGGAGTGGACCGCGTTGGGCTGCCCACCACAGGCCTTGGTAGGGATCTCTATTGTGATCTCCCCCGCCGCTTTCAGAGCCCTGTGGGGGATATTAAAATAGCAAAGGCATGGTGAGCGCCATGACAACCGTCCCACGTCATCGTCATCGTGCCGTGACGCGCGCTGCTCGGTATCCTCCCGGAGCAGACTCTGCAGCTCGTTGCTGTACTGACCTTGTGCATTAAAAGAATCAGTTTTTTGAGAAGATATACCAAAATCGATAGCTCGATTAAAGTAAACGAGCAGGATTTTATCCTCTCACATTTGTACTTGCACGACACACTTTTATACTGTTTCAGACGATTCTGTGACATGAGCATTTTGTGTCAGAAAGATCCATTCATAACCATATCTTCATTTAAAATCTCTCCAGCATAGCAAGCAGTAGCAAATGTGCACTTTCTGTTCTGTGCAGCCGTTCACTTAATAATAAAGGTCGTAAATTAATCCCTCTCTCCTCAGCTTGTATAAGGGGTTGAGAAGTGGGTAATATTACTAAATGAAACAAAAAATGTAAATCCTCAGGATTAAATTGAAATAGAGCAAAGTGAATTGACAGTAGAAGGTATCACTTTGACAGAATCTCATAATCCAAATACACCAAAAAAATGATATAATAGTATCTCTTTAGTGTGGCTGTTCACTTATTCGTATTGCTGAATGCAGTAACTGTACTTTCAAAAGCAATGAGGCTAAGCCTCCCTGCATGTGTTTATTAATCCCTGAAGGATCGCAATGCAACATCTGGTGAAAAAAGAGAACAGAGGGATAAACTGGCTTTCCTTGGACAACGTTTGATCCTAGTTGGCTGCAGTTAACTTTTAACGATCTTAAGGGTCATCCTTAAGGTGAATGAACACATGGGCTGTTTCGTTATTCTCATCAGTTCATTCATCGGCTGCCCAGGGCTTATTATTTTTCTCTTGTCATAGATGCACATGAAAACAGATGTGCCATCGGTAACAACAATGATTATGTTGCTTTGATTTGTTCGGGGCTAGAACGTTTGAAGATTACTGTATATAAATAGCCCTCTCTCTCCGTCTTCAATAAACACAATGTGGCTGTTGGACGACATACTACTAGGTTATCCCCACAAAGACACATGCTTTTTGTAGTATTCTTAATTTATCAAACGCTGATTACTTTCAGGGTGCATCAATCTTAAATTGATTTAAAACAATTTGCTTGCTTTATCTGACAAGAATAACTAATAATAGTATTAATTTATTAAGTATTAATTTATGAACCATATATTTGAATGTCTGAAGCATCAAGCAGTAAATGTGGAATTTCTTCTAGATAAATCATGATCCGACTCGTCGCCGCAGCCCACATGGCTGACGACGTCGACCCCAGCGTGGGAAGGTCTGACGTGTACCTGGGCTGGAAGGAGTCGTCTCTGACGATGCACTGCTTCTTCTCAGGGACGTGTTTCCAGGTGGCCGGGTCGGCTAGGTCCACCAGGGCCTTTGCGTTGAGGAGGCCGAAGCCAAAGCGACTGTTAACCATTAGCCCCGCGCCGTTCCTCTTCCAGCCCGGGTTGTTGGCCAGGGGGTCAAACTCTGAGGTCCACACCACAATGTGCTGCAGGTCCCTCCAGGTCAGCTCCGGGCTGGAGGGGAGAGAGACAGAGAGAGACAAATTTGGGGACAAATGAAACAGAACGATCACTCAAGCAGACGTTTTGTGTCTTTTCAGCCAAGTACCCTATTCACCAGCATACAACATTTTGGGGAGGGAAAAAACATTAACATTCGATTTAGCCTACCTCATTTGATGAAGGTGGTATTAAGATTCAACTCATTTGATTCAGGTGGAATTAGTGTTCATTGTTGAACCTACATTTTTTCATAACCAATACTAAAAAACAAAAATGAAGTTGTTTAAATAATCATAAAACCCTCTGAAACCCTTCAAATTACCCCTAGGTGTACACATACAACATTTTAGGAAAACGGATCGGTCTAACAATGAATCGCTGTAGATGCTTATAGTTTAGTTTAATGCTTCTGCGGTACATACTTTTGTTCCAGTGCCAGGGCAAATATCCCAGCAGCCAGTGGGGCAGACGCAGAGGTTCCAGTATGAGTCTCAGTGCACTCATTATGCAAATCAGCACTCGTCTGTCAGCAAACAAAAACAGTACAGCAAAGTTAAGAAAAAAGCATTTAAATTAAATATATCAACACTTAATTTGGCCAGTGGAAGAAAACACGCAAAATTAATGTCCACAATTTGCTATCAAACATTTTTTATATCAACAGAACAAGCAAGGTCACGTTGTCATCATAGGAAAGATGAAAAGTAAAATAAATGTAATAGATACAACTTCCTAAAATCCACACAAAGAAACAAGCAACCATGAAGGGGAGCACGAGGCATTTTGCCCCAAAAATTGCCCTCAAAATTGGAATGATTGGGGCTTTGAAATTCCCCAGTAAGAGAATTAACTCTATTTAACTCTGAATTTGTAAAGCAGGTCAAGATTTTCCTAATCATTGGAGTCCTTAAACATTGGTCTGTTATGCTACACATAAAAAATAAGGTATTTCCTTACATTTGCTACAATTGCCATGGAAACTAATAAAAAAATGTCCCCAACGCGTATTAACTCGATGCTAACGGCACACGCATTGAGCATGACCAACAACAAGGCGTGATAGACTCACGATGCGCTGGTCGGTGTAGTCCCCGCTGCTGTAGGCAGTGGCCAGGGTGGAGGAGCACTTCTCTGCGTACCAGGGGGACAGGCCTTGCTGGGAGGCACTGCTGATAGAGATGGTGTAGATGCTATCGGTGTAGCCGTCACAGTCACAGTTATCTCCTTGCCGACCGCCGTTGCCCGACGCCCACACGAAGATGGAGCCCTTCCCCCCGCGGCCCTGAGTAGCAGAGAGGAGGGTGGGAGGAGGGGGGAAGGTGGAAGTGTAGGAGGGAAGAGGGAGGAAGGAGGAAGGAGGAAGGAAAAGGGAGGAGATAAAGAGTTCAATAAATGTTTTGGTAGAAACGACTTCATTCATTATGTTATCGTCATCGTAATAAGAAAGATTTAATATGTTTTCGTCATCAACTAGTCAGTTCGTCAATGTCAAAAGTAAAAGTTCACTTAAAAACCTGATAGCATATTCAGATGAACTCTATAAGGTACAATATGCATCATCGTGTAATCATTATGGAAACTTCTGGACAGTTTTGAACAAATTTGCACAGAGCAAGTAGGTGTCCCTCTGTGTGAGTGTTGAACTAAACCCTGTATGTTGTGTATACTATCAGACTATTAGACCTTCCAACTCTGACTGAACGTGAACCCAGGCTGTAGTAGTACTGTTCGTGTCGGCTACCTTCAGTATGCCGTACTCAAAGGCCTTCTGCGCCAGACGGCCGGGCCCCTCCACGGTCTTGCCGTCGTCGTTGGGCCCCCAGCTGGCGCTGTAGATGTCCACGTGGTCCGGGTTGAACCCGATGGAGCTGGCCTCGATGGCGTCCGTCACGATCCCATCCAGCATGCGGATCCCTGGGTGGGAGAGACAGACACACTCTTTACAGCCCCAACTGTTTTCCACTCATTTCATCTCTACTAAACACAATGAGTATAATGTAAAAATAGGTGTTGCCCAAAAGCGGAACAAATTGTATTTAGCTTTAATTGCCCATTTGTTATTAGAGGGGGGCGGCATTTATATTCAGTCTATTTTGGGAGCATAATTAAGCTGGTGATTACGGGGCATTGAGTGCCAGATGGCCACTCTGACCCTTCAAATGTCATGTTCCTCGCGTGGAAAACATGTTTTTTCCTTGCTCAGATTGCGTTTATGCAGTATATCTGAGTGAGAAATCAGGGGTCCCTCAGGGTCACCCCCACAATACTTTTGAGCAGTACTCAGTGTCTGTCTGCTTTCACAGCAACCAAACAAACAAACAACACTATAAATCAACATCTTTCAAAATAAAAGTTGACCTTACCTCCAACTTTGGAGTTGTACGCCACTCCAACACCACATTTATTGTTGTCTGCCTGCATGGCAATCTCCCCAGCGCATCGCGTGCCGTGCCTTGGAACGAGGAACATCATAAAGAATTGGCCTCGCGTTTGGTTCAACATGTGCTTCAACTGTATGCTATTGTTCCATGGCGGCCATGTTTGATAACATAGTTTATCATTGTGTATCTGTTAATGTCGGAGTGCAAGCTCCACTAAAATGTATTTTGTGTTCATGTTTGAACCCTCCTGTTTCCATTGTATCGTTTTTCCCTTCTTCCTTATTCAAACATTCACTCTCTTGACTTCACGTGCGTCATCGTTGTTTGTGCTGAATGTAAATAAAGGTTGAGTGGTCGCGTAATTACGCAGCTGAGAAAACTAGCCTCAATTGCATCTGGCGTAGTATGAGTCATCAAATAATATTGTGGGGGTCGATTTGACTAAATCTATTATCTATTATTTAAAATCTCCTAGTTGTTTCTACATTTTCTTGATTTCACTGTTAATCTTTCGATTGCCATTTAAAAGCATACCTTGAAACTAGAAAGTATTACAATCAACAGATTATGTGATTAACTTTTTTTTAACAGAAGGACTTTTAACACTTTCACTGTCCTTATAAAGAGTCAACAATAAAGGGTCTCTGTGGATCTGTGGACCTCTATAGATGACCCTAACACTTCCATATGGCTGGTTCTCATAGAATGGATCTCCATCGACGTAGACTCACTTGTTCTCGTTGGTGGAGTCGTAGCGTGGGAACGGGTCCGGGTCGTTGTCGTTGAAGTCGTAGCTGGCTGCTGCGTCCTATTGGTCAACACATAACATAGGGTCCTATTGGTCAACACATAACATAGGGTCCTATTGGTCAACACATAACATAGGGTCCTATTGGTCAACACATAACATATGGTCCTATTGGTCAACACATAACATAGGGTCCTATTGGTCAACACATAACATAGGGTCCTATTGGTCAACACATAACATAGGGTCCTATTGGTCACACATAACATATGGTCCTATTGGTCACACATATCATAGTGTCCTATTGGTCAACACATATGCAATGTTGTTCCTGGACAGGGCCAAGCTGCCGCCAGTGCATTAATACCAGATGAGAGAGATGTTAAGATGGCGTACAGAAGGAGAGCTCCATCTGACTGACCCGTTTTCCACCTGAAGCTAGTCTGGTCGAATTCCTAGAATGTATACATAATTCATCTTTTTTTCGTCACTCCAAATAAATTGTAGCCCTGGGGAACCAGATGAAACTGTGAGATCATGTTTTATTTGCTCTAGCATGTGCATCCGGCACGACTACACGCTCAGGCAGATATCAAGCAGACCTGGCCTGGGTCAGCCCTAGCCGTTCAACTAATAAGAGACAGGCTTAATACGATGACTGAACAGAGGAGCACCATTGAGGCCGTTCCAAAACAACCAAGAAGGTTACCGCTGCTGATGTGTCACACGTTTCATTGCTCTGATTGGTTGTAGGTCTAGCCAGTTCCGTCCAGAGGAGTTTTGGTCTGCGCTTATTGATAACGTCCCTTAGAAAAGGATAATGAACTCAGAGGATTCAGGCATGCAATTGCCTATTGGTTTGGATAAACTGGTCGCATGAAATAAAAGTTCTGTAACGTTGTATGCTATACTGTATATATTATACCGTATTTATGTATTTGTCTCTCATTAGTTAGTTTTTTTATCTGCATTTTCCGTCCAATTTGGCTGCTGTCACACATGAATTTCACTTAGGGGATGAATAAAAAGATAATTTATTTTAACAATCAAAAATCCACCGGGAATAGCACCAATCAGGTGTGTCCGACGTCATCATTTTACATCACTTCCGCTGCATCATGCAAATGGGTTCTAAAAATAAATGTGGTTGTTTAGGATTAGCATTCTGCACGGCTGAGAAGCATTTAATTAATTGGTGTTAATTGGAGCGTTTCTTTAATCATGCCGCCCTGTTGTTATCAATCTTTTCCTTCTCTCTCTCTCTATCTCTCTCTTTATTTATATATCTTTATTTATATAGATGTGTATATATCTTTATATATCTATATAGATGGCCATCTCTAAATCTATCTCTCTCTTTATCTTTCTCCTCTCTCTCTCTCTCTCTCTCTCTCTCTCTCCCTCCCTCTCTCTCTCTCTCTCTCTCTCTCTCTCTCTCTCTCTCTCTCTCTCTCTCTCTCACTCTCTCTCTCTCTCTCTCTATCCCACTCTCTCCTCTCTCTCTCTCTCTCTCTCTCTCTCTCTCTCTCTCTCTCTCTCTCTCTCTCTCTCTCTCTCTCTCTCTCTCTCTCTCTCTATCCCACTCTCTCCTCTCTCGCTCTCTCTGTCTCTCTCTCTGTCATATCCGGCTTGTTTAAGGTGTCATCGGCACTGTCGGGTTGGCGTTGCTATGACATCGGTAAGGGGGGAGGGGGGGATGGGGCAGGGTCTGTGCTGGGGGGTGGGTCAGGAGGGGAAGACGTGGGAGCCGTCTCCATGGAAACGGGCGGTCTTACGTAGTTGGGGTGGATGTCGGTGTGGTTCCACTCCAGGCCGTCGTCCAGGACGGTGATGACCACGCCCTTCCCCGTGATGCCCTGCCTCCACACGGGGATGACGTGCAGGTCCAGCTTGGGCAGCGAGGAGGACCTCCGCGTGTCTTGCTGTGAAGGGGGGGTGGGGGGGGGGGGGGAAGCAAGATGCTGCTTTGTTAATGTTGTGAATGGGATGTACCATGAGGTAAGTCCACTGTAATGCTTACAGTGGACATTCCGGTTTTTTCCACACACACACACACACACACACACACACACACACACACACACACACACACACACCTTTAAGTTGCTCAAGCTTGCCAGTACTAAACATCTGAACAGGCTCTGTGAGTTTCAACCATCACACTTAAGCACGCTGAAACGCAACAAAGAGTCTTTTTATCTCCAGCAGGCAGCAGCAGGCTCTCACCGGCCTGACCAGCCGCTCTCTCAATGACCTTTGGCAGGAGCAGATTAATTAAGAGTTTTTTTCTTTTATCCGCTCTTTGAGGCCTCTCCCTGTTTGTAACACTTGTAAGCAAGAGGCCGTAAGAGTAACATGTCATCGTCTGCATTGTCTAGAAACACCCCCTAATCACCCTCTTCTGGGCAGGATGACGCAGAGCCTGTTGATGTGTCATCAGCCCAGCTCAGAAATGCCCATCTCCCCAGCCCCCCTCGACCTCATCCTAATAATCTCTCTCTCTCTCTCTCTCTCTCTCTCTCTCTCTCTCTCTCTCTCTCTCTCTCTCTGTCTCTCTCTCTCACTCTCTCTCTCCCTCCCTCCCTCCCTCCCTCCCTCCCTCCCTCCCTCTTGCTCTCTTCTTCTCTCTCTCTCTCTCTCGCTCTCTTTCTCTCTCTCTCTGATACGTAAAATCAGATATGTCCTAGGATACAAAATATTTATACAAAAAACTTTAAACAGCGAAATAAAATCATCAAAAAATACAATATAATACAAATGTATATGTGTATACACCTCTCTCTCTCTCTCTCTCTCTCTCTCTCTCTCTCTCTCTCTCTCTCTCTCTCTCTCTCTCTCTGGTCATTTAGGAGCCACTCGTTATATGTAATGAGTGGTGGGTGCGTTCTAATGGTCTCAGCGGTGGGGGTGGGGGGGGGGGGGGGGGGGGGGGGGGGGGAAGCAACGAGAAGAGGGCTTGTGGTTCTTCCGTTCAGCGCCAGAGGAGACTGCTCTAGAAGCAGAAGCTCCGCTGGTCGTCTGGCACTCTGCGCATGATGCACAGGCACTGCGGAACGCCACCTCCAGCCATGACTCATCGCTCTGATGTATCATCCACCATCTCTTCGTCTCCCTCGCTGGCTCGCCCCTCCCTCTCTCTCCCTCTCTTACTCTGCCTCTCGTCCTCTCTCTCCTGCTCTCTATCAAACTCTCTCTCTCTGCCTCCCTCCATATCTACATCTCTCTTTATCGCTCTTTGTTTGTCAACAGGGAAATGTATAATGTGGGTTCTATCATAGATAGAATACAGATGCTGAAGGACATTGAT